>NC_054376.1:84040995-84215995 GCF_017654675.1 Xenopus laevis
TTTGACCTAAAAGCACAAACAGAGTAGGTTAACTCAATCACCTATAAAATCTGGCAGCCATTAATAAAGTGCATTTAGCAAGGAAAATTAATTTCAGCCAGAGCTACCCTGGTAATTGTGCTCTTTATTATGTGCATTTGATTTTTCACATGATCAGGTAACACCTGTCAATAAGTAAAATGTAGACTGGTGGCCTATTAAGCTTCCACAATAATAAGCTCCACCACCATAGTCTTTCAGCCAACATTCATTGTGCATGTATATGCTGAAAGCACTGCTTGGGGGTTTCATCTGTACAAAGAAATACTGGAAAGAAAAAAACTGCTGAAGCTAACGTGGGGGCAGCAGATAAAGGTTATCAGCCATATGGAGGAAATGTTGGAAGCAGCATATAAACCTAATCTGCACAATTATTGTTTCTCCACGATATATACGTAAAGATAATCTGGAAGCCACACATTCAGGGATGTAACATACACTCACCTGCATATAAAATATTTCTTGGCCTGCCAAATGCTTGTTGCATTTATTGTTACTACCCAACACGGACATTAAGCATTATTTCACCTAATCATACTATAATTTCTAAAATGTGCTTTAAATTAAGTTCTAGTATGCTATATAGGAACCTAATCTAAAGTACTTTTCAATTTTTAAAGCAGGTCTTAATTTATTATTGAAGGTTTTTTTTCTGCTTCCTTCAAGCATGCAAGTACAGGTATGGGATCCTTATCTGGTGGAAACCCATTATCCATAGGAGGGGCATCTCCCATAGAATCAATTTTATCCAAATAATCCAAATTTATAAAAATTATTTCCTTTTTCTCTGTAATAATAAAACACTTTTGGGGCTGCTGCCACCTGAGGCAGAAACCCAGATGTTGCCCCCCCCTTGACCGCTCCGTGCTTAAAAATCAGCGTCGGAGCGGGTCAAAGGGGGGCAGCATCGCTAGTCCATTGAGCCTAATTGTCCTCTCTGCACTAGCGGAGCCGAATTTCCGAGTTAAGTTACAAGAGGCGGAATATTGCTGCCCATTGTAACTGCCCGCTTGCTGCTGCCTGAGGCAAGGTTCTCACCATACCTCATGGCAGCAGCAGCCCTGCTTCTACTTGATCCAGATTAAGATATATTTAATCCTTATTTGGAGCAAAATCAGCCTATTGGGTATATATAATGTTTGCATAATTTTCTAGTAGACTTGAGGTATTTAGATCCAAATTACAGAAAGATCCATTATCCGGAAAACCTCAGTTCCCCACATTCAGGATAACAGGTCCCGTACCAATATTATAAATGTGGTTGCTACCAATAACTGACACTAGAAAGCTTAAACAGATTGATTTTGAGACTTCCATTTTAATATACTTATGGTATTTTGACCCTGGCAACCACATAGCAGACTTATATTGCAAAACAAAAGAAAAATACAAAAAATGAACTGAATTTTGTGTTAGAATACTACTGTCTAGACATATTAGAATTAGATTAAACGTAAACTATCCTTTTAGGACGGTGAGAGCTCTTTAGTTTCAGAATCCATTTTATATTTTCTCTTTCTATACACACAGGCCAAAACTTTATTTTATTTTTTTGCCATAAGTCACAGGTTCCCAGCAGCATTAATCTCCCTGGCTAATCAGGGGTAGCGTGTGTTATTATTCATTGCATCCCTAGACTCAAATCAACCATCTGCCAGCCTTAGTTCTGGTGTACATTAATTATGGGGCAATCAATCAGTGGGAAAGCAAAGCTGTAGCAAAAGAACACTGCCACTAAGTGGGGAAAGCTCACAGCTAAGGGGGATCTCTGCTCACCAAGTGACCAATCCCCTAATTGTAAAATTAGAAGTATTTGTGACCACAACCACTTCATTTGTTCAAATGTTCTTAATATGAGGAAGCCTAACCAGTATCCCCACTGCACAGTGCTCAACAATACTAATCTGTACCACTCAATGACCACTGCATCTCTGTCTTCTATGCTGGTTGCCATACTTCTTCATGATGGATCTATTATTTTTAGATGTGCCCCAAGCAAAAAAAAACAAAACATAAACCTGTGCTACTTAACATTATATGAGCAAATCTGAAGTCTTGCTTTGGCCAGGGGAGTAAAAAGTAAATTTGGTTTTGCTGAATGTTGCAGAAAATGTTGGGATTCTGCCAAATTCTAAAAGGAATCCTAGTTTATGTGCAAGCCACCTCTCAATTGTTCCAACAATGCTAACATTTCATTGGATATTGGCCCCAATTAGAAAAAAAACTTTTATTTTAACAAATGATGATAGAGGGAGATGAATGAATCAAACAGTCAGAGAGCAAGATGATGCCCAACAATGGTCAGTATATATATATATATATATATATATATATATATATATATATATATATATATATATATATATATATATATATCCAGACAAAGGCCAACCATAGCAGGCATATCCAGCAGTCTGAGTCCCTCCAGCTGTTGTTGAACAAGCAAAACCCCCTGCACCCTCAGAATAACAAATGCCGCAGTTGGATGGAAGCTGGGGGTCAGTAACAGCCAGAGGGTGTAATTGCTCCCTAAGGAATACCTTGGAAAAGGAAGGCTTTACTCCGGTTGTGGAATCCTTGAACCTGCTGCACTCCAGGGGTGGCCTCTCCCAGTTGGAGATCCTTGAAGATGTCTATCTGCAGGGAAGGGTCCACACCAAAGCCTGCACCTGCACAGGGAAGAGAGCACCTCAAGTTACTGGGAATGGCATTAGATTCCATCTACCTATATCTATCGATCTATCATCTATCTACTGTATCTATCTATCTATCCATCATCTATCTATCTATCTATGTCTATCTATCTATCATCTATCTATCTATCTATCTCTATCTATCTATCTATCTATCTATCTATCATCTATATATATCATTTATCTATATATTTATCTATCCATTGTCTATCTATATATCTATCATCTATCTGTCGATCTGTCTATCTACCATCTATATATATATATATATCATCTATCTACAGTATCTACCTATCTATTTATCTATCCATCGTCTATCTATCTATCATCATCATCTACTGTACCTATCTAGCTACTGTATCTATCTACTGTATCTATCTACTGTATCTATCTAGATCTCTCAAAGGTCAAGGTACCTGATATAACTGCACTTGTCTGTAATAGCAGGATCCACTTGGCACCAGTCTGACCTACTTCATCATCAATATCCAAGAAACTTATATGTTCCATCTCCAAATCCCATTCCCCATCCCATATCATCATATCAGTTTCATACCCAATATAAGCTCAGATATAATCTCAGCAAAGGGAGGGGACCGATTTATCTTGCTATGTCTCTTACCTGGTCTGAGGCAGAAAAGAAGGCAGAATGAGCCCAATATAAACTCCATTCTGCCGCGGATGCACTTATTCCATAATCTCCACTCCTGCTGCTGCGAGTCTAGTGCTGCTGCCGCTGTCCGGGAGTCTCTCCTAGAAGAGCACAGGCAGCCAGCGGATGAGCCAGTAACTTGGATTCCCCTGCGCTCGCATCATGAGCTCCAGCAGCAGCAGCAGGAAGGCAGGGCTGCCCAATAAGTGCCCACTGGCACCCTCCTACCCACCCCAGAGCCTGCAAAGGGGGATCTGGAAAGCAGGGAAATCCTCACTCCGAACCTGTTAAGAGACAATGGCTGTTCCTCTCCACAGAAGCTGCTGCTAGAGCTGCACTAATTGCTCCTTCAGGGATTGGGGAGAGGAGGGGGAAAGGGACAGGCTCCTGTGTCCCTTTCCTCTTTGGGTGTGAACAATTGGTCCTTCCAGTGGCTGCTGATGAGAGCTTTGTGCAGACACCATCCGACTGCTCAGCTGTACAGGTTGTGTCCTCTAGTGATTGGCAGGGGGTGGGGGCTGAATGACTGCTTTTACTGGTGCAGATGGGCATCCCTTTACATTACTAGGTGTTCCCGGGAGCCTCTGTGCCCTGTCCTTTCTAAACTCATTTAAGAAATAGCTGAATGCAGCATCCTCTCTTTTAGTACTGACTTAAAGCTGGAGACAGGAACATTAAGATTAGTGGAGCACTATAAATATGATTTAGATTTGTGCTTCAGTTCACTTCCCAGTCCCACATACAATGTATTTCCAGATCATCTTAATGGAGAAGAATTTTAGCCTCATGAAATATACGGGTAGATCCTCCTTAGTAAGGCTGACATCATTGCTCTCAGTTCTTTCTGCCATTTACCTACAGGACCCTTTTCATTTCTTCCCACTGTAGTCGCAATCGACTACAAATCGATTTGGTACTTTTCTGCAGTGATTGAATATATAATTTTATTTTTAAATCTGCATTTCTATTGTTAATTCACTCTGCCCATTTTAATTTCCTGTCATTAACAAACCCAGCTGAATTTCATTCATTTTCTATTATAATGAATACGATTTTGTCTTAGGAGAATACAATTCCACTAAGAATGGAAAATGACATGGATCAGTACATTAGTAAAAGCTTCTGGAAAATTAGTATGTTAGTTTGGAGGGAAAAAACCCTCCTCTTGTATTGTTTCAACTTTTGGGTAAAAAATATGGGCAGTCCAATGGGATCTAGACATGTCAGCGCTGAAAAGGATCAAACAGCTTCTCATTAGATTGGTCACCCATGTCTAGTCTTATAAATCCTTGTAACCACAGGAAGAGCAGACTTTCAACATAAGCATCTTTACACTGACATCAACTTGCTGCAGTCCCACACACTGCGATTTTACTAGAATTTTTTTAAAATTTAAATGACAAGAAATGCATTAATATGTCACTTATCTGTGGACATTTTGGGTGCTAAATATGTTAAGTAATGCTCAGTGTTTTATATCCTTGATATGCTGATATAAATATAATTTATATATATATATATAATTTTTTTTTAATTCAGTAGGTTTTGTGTGAGTTCCAATGGTACAACTATAGATAGAGAGGTATTGTTTTTGTGTGTTTTCTTTACATATACTTTATTTAAATAAGCTACTATGAATGGCATTCATGGGTCTCCAAAATAAAATAAAAAAACGCTCTCATATAAAACACCAGTGTGAAGGGCATATAATCCTAAAGACAAAACTTAGTATTAATTTAGCATTTTAACAATTTCGATAAGTTCTATAACAAATAATTTATTGGTTAGAGATGCAGTATTTAGGGGCTGATGAATAAAATATATTTAAATAAATATGGAGGGTTGGGCTTGTCTATGTAGAAAACAAACAGTCGCATTCTTTGTCATGTTCCAGTTTTCCTGCAGTTCCTTTTTCTTAATTCTGGTTTTTGTTTAAAAAATAAAAGGGGGCAAGTATAGAAAAAACGTCAATCACAGCAAAAAAAACAATGGCTTTTTTTACATTGATAACCCATCTTGACCCTCGACTGTCAATAAATCAGCCTCTAAGTGTTTGGTCCCACCCCCAGCATCTGCCACTGTTCACCCCTTGTCACCTGCTGCTGGGGCAGTATCACATTTATCTCTAAGCTAACAGGACAGTCTCTAGTGCAGCAGCTTTTGGGGAGGTGTCCTGCTTGGTGTAGCTGTCTGGGCAAAATCCACATTCAGATCAGACTAGAAGGCTTCTAGCAGCATTTTTACCCTTTTCAGACCCTCTCATCTTGCATGCACAGTTATGAGAAAACATATGGTATGGTAAAGATCTGGTTCCTGCTATGATATTTTTGTGTTTTTATGTGTATTTATGTGACCATAATATATTGAGTCTCAGTTCAGACATTTTATTAAAATATTAGGATATTAAAAGTCACCTCAGAGTTTGATGACGTTTATAAAAGCAATTGGTCTGCAGCCTCATTTCTGTCCATGGAAATCCTCTGTGACTTCTATCAGCCCTATATTTGACAAGAGAGGGATGCATTATTCCCTATATAAACTGAAGTATTTTAATTTTCCAATGACCCAAAATGTAAATTACACCACTGTAAACGAAAAGTTCTGACATCTTCTTGACAGCAAACTATCATCAATGCCAGTACCACAATTGACAGGTACCAACAGGGTTAAGCTATGAGGCCAGTTGAAATCTGATGAAGGACAACTCTATGGCTATTGGTTAGAAAGCCAGCACTTCCACTCCCATGCACTTGTCTTCCATCCTATTAGCATGACCCTAATTGCAACCAAACACTGAAATAGCTGTCATGTCAGGCAAAGACACAAAACAGCCCTATTTGATTTTAAAGGAAACAACACGCAGTGACAGGGAGTCATTCTGAGAAATAACTGCCAGAGTGCCTGGCCACCTATCCACTACCTGCTTAAACACACAAGAGCCATGAATGTCCTGTGAATTATATCCTTTTAAACTGTGTTTAGTGATATCATCCGTTATAATTGGTGCTTTGTGATGTTTGTCACATGGCTCACTGTATTATAATAAATGATGTACCCCTGTTGTAAAATATGAGGATATTTGATCTTTTATATGGTCATGGGACTCCTCTGTGACTTATAATTAGGGATGCACCGAATCCAGGATTCGGTTTGGGATTCGACCAGGATTCAACATTCTTCAGCAGGATTCGGATTCGGACGAATCATTCTGCCTGGCCGAACCGAATCCGAATCCTAATTTACATATGCAAATTAGGGGCGGGGAGGGAAATTACGTGACTTTTTGTCAGAAAACAAGGAAGTAAAAAATGTTTTCCCCCTTCCCACCCCTAATTTGCATATGCAAATTAGGGTTCGGATTCGGTTCGGTATTCGGCCGAATATTTCACAAAGGATTCGGGAGTTCGGCGAATCCAAAAAAGTGGATTCGGTGCATCCCTACTTATAATATCATCATATTTTACTACAGGGGGTATATATAAATAATGCCCCATTACTCATCAGAATCGAGTTAACTAAGAAAGCTAAGAGCCCTTCTGTACAAACCAATATTTCCTACAAAAAACATAATTGTTAGGTCTATGCATAAACAGGTCACACAATGCCAATTTATTCCTCATTCTCTCAAGCTTCGGATAAGACAACAAAGATTGAAATTCTGAGATTTGGTGATAAGCCTGTCTCGATGTTTACCAATGTTTCCTTGACAGCTTTTGTTCATTAATAATTTCCTTGAATAACCTTTCTACACTAATTTTTTTATCATGGACTAAATCCTAGCAATCAACTTCACGATGATGACTTGAATACTGCAACAATGTGTTTTGTTCAGTTATTTTCCACAAAGAATGTTTTTAAATTGGAACATCAATCACAACTAAGACATCCAAAAATGCTGCAAGAATTGCACTGAAATAAAAAGTTAATGTAATATCCTCAGTTCTAGTGTTTAACCATTCCATAAATGACACTAATGACTACTTGTTGACAACTAGGGGCCTATTTATCATGCTGTGTAAAACAATGGAGAAAAACATCACCAATGATGTAAGAAGTTAGAAAACAAAACAAGAATCTGATCAGTTGCTATGAGCAACATCACCGGTGATGTTTTTCTCCAATATTTTATGGATAAATAAACAATAAACAGGCCCCTTAATCTATGGATCTGCACAAAGCTAAACAATGTCTGGTGAGATTCATCTGGATAAATGTGCTCATCATCAAATGTGTACATATAGGCATTAGTGTAAGGGGGCAACAGTGCAGACGATAGCATTCCATTTGCATTGTAGGTAATACATATATTTCAGAAGAAAATAATTGTCATACAGTATTAAGGTAACCCAATCCAAAATATGATGTATAGAAGTTTATATGCATGTAATGCAAATGAGACAGACAAGCATGCATTTTAGGAGCACAGAGTAAAGATTACTCAAAGTATTCACAGTTAAATAGCCGCAAGAATAACAACTACTATTAGAAAGTTGTTGTTCGTGGAAGACACAGACGTATGCATGTGTGTATTGGTGGTGGAAACCCCAGGACAAATAGCCATTTAAAAACAAAGCTGGGCTGCTGTTTATTTAATAAGCACCCCTTTCTACATAAGCTGTATCAGTTTGTTTTCATGTGACAGCAAATAGGGTAAAAACATAGAAAACAATATTGGAATTTTTCAACAGAACAAAAACTCTTCTTTACTGTATTTAATGGGAAAAGGGCAAGATGAGTTTTTCACTGGATATGAGTCTGATGGAGAAAAGAGCTTAGCCCTGGCCTGAATAAAAACTGAGGGATTAGAGGTGGAAGAGAATTTCTGGGCATAGCTTCAATTATTTCTATACTATGGAAAAAAATTATAGAGCAGGTGACAACAGTCTATGAACTCTATGGATAAAAGCTCACAGCAGGCGGAAGGACTTAACTGTGTGTGCGGCAAGATCCTATTAACAGCCAGTATACTTGTATACCATGTTTAAAGTTTATGTGTTGATTAATGAAAGCTGAGAGTGAGAAGAGAAAAAACAGCCTTTCAATGTATTGTTTGTGCTGGGTAGGAATGGTACTAATGAACAAAACTAATGAGCCCATAGATTAAAGGTGCCTTTGACTTTTTGTGCATTCTGTTTGTGAAGGCTACACAAAGGATAGTGGCCGGAAGCTGGATCTGGCCCAAAACTCTCTTTTGATTCCATTGCCAGCTCAGGAGACCTCAAGTCAATATCAGATTGTAAATTCACCTGCATTTTCAGTTTCTTACATTTTGAAACTATATATTAACAGATAGATGATAGATCAAAACAAAACACAATCAGTGGTCTGAATATATATATATATCACGAGTTGTGCAATCTCTTGTTTAAACAAAACTTTAGAAAAAAAAGCTTGGCACATCTAAACCTAAAAAAAATTGATTAATGGAAACTTACACAGAGTACTTATCTGAGCACGCCTGCATTTTACATTAATTTTCTATTTTTAGCAGTTGCTTGGATATTTGCATTTTTAAACAGCTAATACTTGTTTTTTGTCTCAACTGAGAGTCAGCATCCCAAAGGTAAGCAGAATTAACGTAGTGCCTAGAAAATGCATAGACAGGGCTGGCCCTTCAAAAAGCTGTTGAGCTGAAAGCCTGTCTAGTAATATGAAACTGCTAATAAAAATTAATGTAAACTTAGTGGTTCTCAAATGACCACTCTTAGTTAGTTGACATCAATTTTTTGGGGTTAAGGTCCCCTTTTAATAAGAAGACCACAAATTCCAGCACTGGCGGGAAACCATTAGGGAACAAAACGATATCTGATTTAAATACTATACACTATCCTCCTGTATATCATAAGCCTGTCTGTTTCCTGGCATTTTTTCTTACAGTTTTACTTATCAAACTGACATTAACTGTTCAAACTGAATTCGTAAAATGTTTATGACATGAGTGAACAATTATCTGCAATACAGAAGTGGCTTGTAATGGCTTGTAATTATTCATTTGAAATTAATAGACAGACTAAATGAGATAGTGATTGCTAAAATAGCTTTGCACTTTCTTCCCTCTGCAAAAAAGTTAATTGTTTTGTTACTGTTAGGAAGAAATAAGACTGTCATAAATATGTACATTGAATTTCTGATTTCTATAAATGTTGTAGCAAATTATTCTCTCGGCACCCCAGTCCTAGTTACTGCAGGTTTTTTTATTATTATTATTATTATAGCAGCGACATTGTCCCCTGTAATGCTTTGCGTTACAACCGTGGTTGGAATGATCCCATTGAGTGGTAGATAGAATTTAACTATAAACATGTATCAGCACATGCTTTTTGGGCCCTGGTTGCAGTGGCAACTATGGAGAACACAAGTTTGAACAACAGATGATGGGCAAAATTATAAACTGTTGTTGGCCAAGGATCAGGACAGGCAGCAGACATCAAAATGCATAAAACTAGATGTAGGTTGAACTGAAGAACTGCTCAGATGAGTAGTGAAACGCTTTCAATAAACCTTTCAAAAGTCCAGTTGCCTTTGACTTATTTCTACTAGATACTGTAGATAAAGGTCAAATTTAAACTCCAAGGTTCAAGTCATGGTCAGGGCAGACAGCAAATAAACAAAACCCAGACAGGGGTCAGAAGCAGGCTGTGAATAGGTATAGTCAGAATCTGTAGTAACAGGCTGCAACTTGGGTGCAAGGAAACATTAACAATTTTATTTGCCCCAGGGTCCCCAATGTCATTTGCACATGAACCTGAAAAGCTGATATGCTAGCATGTCTTACATATGGACTCATAGACATGGACATGGCATTAGTGCATTTGGAATAATCCATATAACATTCATTCTTATGAGTCTGCATTGGCATGTCAAAATAAATATATACATGTCCATGTGCCCAGTGGTGTAAGTCAGTGTACAATGTCAGTTTCATATCATCACATCACTACAAAAGATTTAAATACAAACCAAATTATATCAATACATTCAAAAGTGCCTGCCGGAAGGTAATGCTCAGATTTCCATTAGAGACGCTTTTCCAGTGCTGTTTGGATTCAGGAGTAGTAAAAACCTTAAAAATAATAAATGGTATAAACATATTCGTATACCAAATAATTTCAGCTTTAACTACTGCACACATTAGAGATACAATGACCAGGGCCAACATTGGAAATCACGTGGCCCTGTACAACAACTCAAGTCCCGCCCCAGGCCCTGCCCTCCCCACACCACAAGTTAAAAGACCACACAGACATCAGCGCTAAAAATGCAACCCACACAAGTTATAAAAAGCCATCTATGGTCCTATAAGTTTAAAAAAACTGTGGCACCAGGGCCCCCTACAAGTTAAAAAAAAAGAATTGGTGACCAGGGCCCCCCTGTAAGTTAAAAAAAAAGCATTGGCACCAGGGCCCCCATTAAAGTTTTTTCAAAAATTATTGGTGGTCAGGGCCCCTCATAAGTTACAAAAAATGTCAGTGCCAGGGCCCTCATAAAAGTTTTTTTAAAAAAACATTGGTGCCAGGGCCCCCCTTACAAGTTGAAATTTTTTTTAAAAAAAACATTGGTGGCAGGGGTATTCAAATAATACATGGATAGGGGTTTAAAAAAATAAAAAACGCACATTGGTGTTCAGTAGAACTGAACTGGTGGCTTCAGGCTCCTTTCGTGACTTCAGGTCTTTTTGCGGCTTCAGGACTTCAACTTTGGCTCTTTTCGTTACTTCGGGTCTTTTCTCAGCTTCGGGACTTCAACTTCAGCTCGTTTCAGGACTTCAGCTATTTGGGACTTCAGCTTTTTGGCTCTTCGGGACTACGGCTGTTCAGGACGGCACAGCTTGTCAAGGGGGACCCAGCTATTTTGAAAAGTGCAGCACAGCCAGTACCCCCTGTGCTCCCCCTGATGGCGGCCCTGAAAATGACCTAACAATGTACAACATAAACTTGCAATTTTAGATAAATAAAACTAAAAAATATATTTTCTGTTCAGTCCATTCAGCCACACGCTGAATGTTTTTTTACTCAAAACATATATCTGCACAATTAGTTTCAGTCACCTGAAATCACAGTTGAACAGCTTTATTCACAGCCAAACAGAAGTGTTCAGGTAAGGGAGATCTAAATTTAAATTTAGAAATTCTAAACCTGGGCTAGTCACACGATGATCTAAAGCTGGGATCAATCAAAGTTTTATGTGTATTTTTCAACACTTAAAAGTATTTAATTGTGTCTTAACTACCCAACATCACTTTTAGCTAGTCATATATAAATTTCAATATCAGGTTATTAGGTTTTTAAATCAGGTATGCTTGAAGAAGGGCTGATGAAAACCCAATTATTTCCTGGTGAGCACAATATATTTACTCAATTGGCAACTAGAGTGCTACAGTTTGTTAAGAATATGACTGTAAGGGCTGTGGAAGAGGGGAAATGCTACCTGTTATATATATAACACCCTTACTATACCAAGAGTTCAGTACATACTAAAAGACAAAAGCAACAGCTTTTAATTTTCTCAAGGTTCAGGTTTTTCATGTATAGTTTTTCAAATCTTTTCATCAATTTGGAGCCAAAGTATTAAAAGGGTACTACTTTTAAAAACTATTTTTGCATAGTGAAAGAAAATGGACTTCTACACAATTTTCCAATATACATTACACATTGTCAATGGATTTACAGTTTCTTGTAAAATGAATTGCTATTAAAAGCAGTACCTGCCAGTTTACATTCTCTGCATTCTGTCTCCTGAAACAGTGTTACAACCCAGCTGATAAAAGCTGATTAAAACAACAGGAAGCCAGACCCAGACAACAAAAACAAACGCCACTCTTGACTGCAATTACATTTATGAATAACTGTGGAGCCTTTTTAAAATGATGTGCTGGAAAGTTGCTTAATATTACAATTCCTTTTATGATGAAAAATGAGGAACTCTCTTAAAGCATTGGCTACACTGGACATTGTCCACCTTGCAGAGAAATCACCACAGCACAGTGCAGAACGATCTATTAAAACACTATGCACTCTGCCAGAAGATGACACATTCAGTGCATCTTAGGTTCCCAGTTTCCTGGCTCTGAGTAATAGTTGGAGTGTTTTATACTTATACTTAATAATGGAATGAGAAAACATACGCTATTATTTAAATCTTTGTACAGCATTAATAGACAGATGGAGGTATGAAATGATATGAACTCTTTACATTTTTGGAGCCCCTAGGTTACAATTAATCATTCATTTACCGTATATACTCGAGTATAAGCCGAGTTTTTCAGCCCCCAAAATATGCTGAAAAACTCTACCTCGGCTTATACTCGGGTCAAACGCAAAAACGGTCGCCTGCATCTAAGAATAGTCGCCGGTGTCCAAGAATAGTCTCCAAGAATAGTCACCGGCATCCAAGAATGGTCGTCGGCGTCCAAAAACGAGATGCCGGCACCTCCAATGGGAGCAGAAACCCTAAATTTTTTGATTGAAACTTACCAGAAGCTGCTGCATTTCTCACCCTAGGCTTATACTCGAGTCAATAAGCTTTCCCAGTTTTTGGAGGTAAAATTAGGTACCTCGGCTTATACTCGGGACGGCTTATACTCGAGTATATACGGTAAGTGTCAAAATACATTTGAACCTTTGATAAAGTACAGTGGCATTCCCCTTGGTAGAACTCTGGTTTCACCCCGCTATAAATACGCCACGTTGTTAGAAAATAACTGTAGCCCTAATGCTCATTATTCTTGCCAGATTCTACTAGAAGAGCAAGGTGTAAAGTACAGAGTTGTGGCACCATCCCTTGACTGGAAGCAACTTATTTAAAAGTACAGTAAATATTTTATTTATCTAACACTGATCAATGAAACATTATCAATTTTCTCACTACAAATATATACATTTAATTGGTGATAAACGTCACCAGTTACTCATGACAGTCAATTAATAATTTGTAGATATGATCCAACTAAAACAAATTATAAAATGAAAGCAAAATCTAGTTAGTTGGCACATATATTGTCACAAATCACTGGTTCAACTTACCAACTAAATTAGTCCATATATAGATAATTATGCAGCTATGAGTCCTATGGAAATAAGACACCCAGACTGATTAGATTTATTGCATTCGTGGATTAATAAGAGGATGAGGTTTACAGAGGCCTGAACCCGAAACGTTGCACTGCTATACCGCAATAAACGTGCAAGGTGTTCCTTGCTTGCATCAGTTCGGTGTGCCTCTGGATTGCTTGACTTCTAGATTGGATTTGGGGTTGCCGGACCTCTACCATTGTGCACCAGACAGCACTATAATTATCTCACACAAGGGTGTGCGAGAGCCAGATTTCTCTTGTTCAGCATGGCAAAGCATGCCCTATAGGTAAGCATATTTATTTATTTGTGATCCATTCTATCCATTTGACAATACTAATCCTGTCCCAGGGGCATCTAGCTCCTTCATCATGCCCTGTGATTTTGCTGGTGTCTCGGCCGCCACAGTGCATGCGATCTTCATTACTCTCTGCCTATGTTTTAGCAGATAGTAATGCAGATATTTTTCAAAATATTTTGTGGAAAATGTAAAATCATTTTGAAAATTGTTTTGAAAACCTGTCACTGGATCTCTTATCCTGGTGCAGAAATCCCTCAGGCATTTAACAGCAAATATTTTTGCAATAAACTCCCATTCTGTAGGATATTTCCCCTCTCTATTTTTGCTTTATAAATTATGATATGACACTGTAAGCACATTACAGCTGCAGCTGACAGCACAACAATGCAAAGACAATGTATGCTCAATCTTATAAATGATGGAAATGTATGGAAACAGCTCCATAATAAAACTACTCTTCTCTTTCAGTTTGCATCTTATCACATTGAGATTAACTCATTAAATGGCCCAAATTACGATTCATGCACAAGCAAACAATTTCACTGCAGTTCAGTATATATTAATACTTTATTATATATATTTTATTACCAGCATCAGAAGTTCTGCCAGCCACTGGGGGTCATACTTTCCATTGAAACTGACATGAAACTCCATGTGTTGCATCCCACTGACATCCTTCAGGCCTGGTATTATCAAGTGCCTGAGTGCCTTTCTGGTAATAAGAAGCAAACCACAGTATGACAAAATGTGAGATTCCATCATACAGGCATATTATTATCTACCAGGAATAGAATATGATTTTTGTGGACAGCTATTAATCTTCCTATTTGATGTTGAAAATGAAGTGAAGTTATTCTTTGCATTGTTCAGTCAAAAACGTTGATTCATTTTAATATTATGTCTTGCATTCTACAGAAATGAAATCCCTTGATCTTATTTTCTTTTTTCTGTAGGGCTAAGTAACAAAGAAGATTTAATGATCGCTCCCAATCTATACAGCCTTTGTAGACAATTTCTATTTTTAAAGTACACTTAAAAAATGTGCAGTACCTAATTAAATACACATCTACTTAAATCATTAATTCAAGGCTCAAGTGAACTGCCTGACTTGCACTTTTTTATAAACGCACTTACAGCCCACTAGTCCTATGGGTTCCATTACATTACACCACTTTTCCTCAGTTAGAAAAGATTCCTATATGCAATATGTAATTCAAGTTCTTACCCTTTCTTTAAATTCTTTCTTAGCCACTTTGTGGGAAACCTTTATTAGAAATTCTAGTAAAGGAAAATTTATGAGGGCTGCCCATTCAGCATCAAAGGATGATACAGCTGTGCCTATCACATATTATCAAGATTATTATTATTATTGTAGATTATCATTATTGTGTATCACATGGATAAATAATAAAAGGGACCTTTTGGATTCTAATAAACTTTGGAATGTAAGGCAGTAT
This sequence comes from Xenopus laevis, assembly GCF_017654675.1. NCBI lineage: Eukaryota > Metazoa > Chordata > Amphibia > Anura > Pipidae > Xenopus > Xenopus laevis. Next base: position 84,056,208 of record NC_054376.1, read on the forward strand.
TGTACAATTCTAATGTTGATAGATCTACCTAATGTAACATAGCTCTCTAATCTTAAAGCCAATGTGGGCAGAAGGGAAATCCTTCAACCTCCTTCTATCAGGTAACTTTCACTGGCACTATTTAATTCAAGCATATATATTGCATAAAAAGTACTTTCATTTAGAAGCTAGTCTTCTACACAGTTCACAATCTACATCTGCCATTGCTGTCATGTTTGCTGTTTCATACAGTTTGGCATATTTGGTATTTTAAACGAAAATATTTGCACCCTGTAACATTCCTGACAGAGGCCACATATCACTGGAAAGAAGCTGTCACTTCTTTCCACAAGCAACGGCAAGGAGTTAGTAACTTCAACGTCCTTGGTCAATCCCTATCATCTTCTTCTTTCTGTCAATAGTGATGTAGATTCAAGGGATACTGTTTGCCACCTGGGTATTATTCATACAACAGGTGTCTACCCACAGTGTATCAGGATTTTCACGATGTGTGCCAAGGGATTTTACTCACTATCTGTGAGTCCTACCTGTAATGTTTTGGGTAGCCAAGGATGAGTAGAGTATAACAGCTCTTTATTAGCAGAGACTCATGCAGGCATTACATAACAGTAACTTTCACTTTTAAGCTGTATGAAGTATGCACAGTTTAAGTCTGGGCACAGTGACATCTACAGGCCATTTGTATAAACACCACATATTCCCCCTATAGTAGGAAAGCATTTGGGCAAATGTAATAAACAACAACAATGCATCTTAAAGCAATGATATACATTATTTACATCACATAGTTGTGGGTCCATGTAGGTAGTTTTCTGATTCTCTCAGTATGCCTTATAGGTTCACTTTCTTCAAGCCTATTGCAGTTGACATCAGGAGTAGGAAAATGTCCTTATCAAATGGAGCTTCTCCAAAGTCATTCCTAACAGGAGCAAGACAACTTGCATTCCATATGCATCCATCAAACAGTTCATATGTGTATGGTCCTCGCTGGCATCTCACTTCAAGTGGTGTAGTAAATTTAGATTGTCCTTGTTTCAGTATTCCTGGTTTCTTAATTCTGACTAAAGATCCAGGCTGAAAGTGTACTTCTCTGGCACCATTTTTTCTGTCAGTATAAGCCTTGCATTTGGCTTGGTGACGTTTCACAATGTCAGCAGTAGATGATTTTGTAGGCACAGTATTTTGTGGAAGTTTGATGTATGCAACATGTAACTTAGTGCGCATCTCTCTGCCATGTAATAATTCAGCTTGAGATGATTGGGTTGTTGCATGGCACGTTGCTCTGTAGTTATATAGGAACTCTGTTGTAAATACTTTCCAAGATTTCCCAGTAAGATTTGCTGTCTGTAGTGCTTCTTTCAGACTTCTGTTGAATCACTCGATTTCTCCATTTGCTTGTGGGTAATACACGGAAGATTTCCTATGCACAATATTCCTCTCTCTCAGAAAGAATTCAAACTCAGATGAGACAAACTGTGGTCCGTTGTCTGATGTTAACTCCTTTGGATTACCTTCTCTGCTGAAGACTGTAGACAGAAATGTCACTGTAGCTGATGTTATATGAGAAACAAATGCAATTTCAGGCCATTTACTGTAATAGTCTATCAAGGTTATAGTAAATCTACAGTCTATAGGAGCATCTGTAAAAGGACCGACAATATCAATAGCAAGCTGAATCAGGTAATGGTACATCTGGTCTCAACTTAACTTTGTGTACAAAGTTCATTGCACAACCCAGTGAAGTGTTGGTTTGTGGTGAAATTTTAGACACTGGCTGTGTGGCAGGCACTGGTGCTGTAGTAATGAGACCATCAACTAATTGTAGGGTTTTTTTTTTTTAACATCATAACCTTTATTAAAAGATGACAGGCATGACATGTAGCGAAGAATGCAACATAAGAGGCTTAATGGACAATGCAGTAGATGACATATCACATGACAGTCACATACCAGTCAAATAAAGTTATACAATGTGATAATCAAAAGAAAAGAAAACAGTAAAAGAAAAGAAACAAAACAAAAGAAAAAAAACCAGAGAAAGTGCATATATTCAACATTGTCTAGAAAACAACAATATGATAATCTGCCAACAACAATATATATAGATAAGAGTCCCGAATGCAGTAAGCAAAGCTGTCTAAATGCAAGCATACATCGTGTACTCAATAGAGCAATCCAATCGCCGTGCCTAAGAGGCCGGCCACGATCCCCAAACCTTGTCAAATTTGTTAGATGATCCCCGTTTAGTGTATAGGTAAGACATACAGTTAATAAAGCTAAGCATTTGTTCCATCCACATCTGATGGGTCGGGGGAGCAACATTCTTCCACTGTTGAGTTAGGCATTTGCGTGCATGGAAGAGGCTCTGGCGAACAATAACTAACTGATCCCTATTGAATTGGGAGTCATCACAGGCACCCAATATGGCTAGTTCAAGGGAAGGGACTAGAGGGGTCCCCAGTACATTCGTTAGCGTAGCAAACACCTCCTCCCAGTACTTCTGTAGTTTCCTACAATCCCAAAACATATGTTTGGGCGTTCCCATCTCTGAGGTACATCTAGTACAGGTAGGGGGGTTCTGGGAGTGCATTCTGTGCAATCTCACCGGGGTGAAATAGGCTCTATGCAGAATATACCTCTGTATCATTTTGTGGTTAGCGTTGGGGGACACAAATCCAGGTGCCTCCAGGGCATCTAGCCATTCCTCATCAGTAAGTGAAGGGATGTCTAGTTGCCAAGCCCTGAATAAGCTAGCATTGGTTTTATCAAATTTACTAGATCGTAAAACTTTATATAAATTGGAAATAAGATGTTGGTTATCTTGCAGTTCCAGTATCCTGCAAAAAGGGGGTTTCCCAATTTTAAACGGGTCTTTAGAATATGCATGCTGAACCTGCCTATAGTGTAACCAGTGGGAAGCAGGTATATCAAAGTCCCTTTGGAGATGCTCAAATGGTACAATAGCATTATTATGAAATAGATGGTGCAACAGCTTTATGCCTTTCCTCTCCCATGCCCGACCCACCGGTATCAATACAAATTCCCGAAGTTGTGGGTTATGCCAAATAGGAGTATCTGGATGTTTTAATTGATGAGTGCATACAGCTCGTGCTCGCTCCCACACTTTACGGGCTAACTGCATAAGGGGGCTACAAACGGATTTTCTCCTATCTAGTGAGGGTCTCAAAACTAATTGTAGGTTTAATGCAGCAAAGAGATCCCTTCCAAGTATATCACTACCCTTATTCACAATGTAAAAGTCACATTTTGCAGTATTTGATTCAGATTGTACAGTCACTGGCAAGCAACCAAGCACAGGGAATGGATCCTTTAAGTAACTGACCAGTTTCAGGGCAGGGGCAACAAGCGGATCTTTTGCAAAGTATTTAAAAAAAATATCCTTTGGTAGTATAGAATAAGGTGAACCTGTTTTAAGCATCAGTGTTGGACTGGCCCACTGGGACACCAGGAAAAATCCCGGTGAGCCCCAGTCCTTGTGGGCCCCTACGACCACACATCTATTTTTTGCCAGCGCTCCGGTTTTGCGCTTGCTTCTTCCACAGCAATGGGCCCCCCAGCGCTGCCGCCTATTCTACCTGGGCTCCTGGGCTGGCTAGTACTGAACTACCTGGCATAAGCTGCTCCCTGACTCTGCTATGCTCCGGGCCAGTTGGTTGTTTGTGCTGCGCATGTTTTCAGTGCGCAGACCGTCTGTGCCTGATGACGTCATGAACTGGCCGGCGTCCACTGCGAAGTTCACGTGGGGGAAGAGAGAGAGGTGCGTGTTTGAAGCGTCAGAGAGACAGCGTTACTGCTGGACTGGTGCGGTGGGGTGGATCCTGGCTGGCTGCATTCGCTGGGCAAGTTGTGCTGATTAGTCTTCTCTTCTCCCTGTCTCCTCAGCCCAGTTTTGTTGCTGGAGAATATTAATTTTTTTATACTACACACTACAGTGCTGGTGAGTGCCATCTCCTGGTGATGTTCATTATGGCCTTTAGCAACTGCTTTTTTTCTGGGAGCCTATCATTTCCCCCTTTGCTCAAACATTGGGAAATTGGTGTTTGCTCATTGCTAGTAATTTGTTTAATGAAAGTCGCAAAACTTCTGAGTATGTCATGTCTTCATTTGACATTTGCAAGTGTGTTTTCTATTCACAGTTGTTTTTCTTCTACAAAGGAGCAGATCAGCAAATTATAAGATGATCCATTTACCTATTGCTGTGGGCCTTCAGACTGGAATTTTCGAAAACTAAAAAAAATAGTTGTTCAATAAGGGTTGGACTGGACATGCAAGTGAAAAAAACAGATGGGCCCAGCCTTTGCAAGGGTTAAATCCTGCTGTAGGAGCAGTCTCTCTCTAATGCGAGGTGAGTTTGTTTTTTCCAATATTTGGTCTCTTAGCATTTCATCTTTTAGATTCCCAAACTCACAGGTAACAACCAGCTCTCTCAAAGCTGCTACAAATTTTTCTGTGGATTCGCCTTTACGTTGTCCACGTTGGCGGAATTTATATCTTTCAGCAACCACATTTTCCCTTGCCACGAAAAAGTTCTTTATAGCAGTAAGAGCAGTTTCATAAATATCATCAGGTAATGGTAATGTATAGAATATACGCTGTCCCTCTGCTCCCAGGCAGTGAATAAGTAAATCACGCTTTCTAGCAGCAGAAATCTCCCCTTGGTCGGCAGCAATAATGTAATTTTCAAACATACAAATCCAAGCAGTAAAAGGTATGGTAGGCTCACCAGGGTTTGGAAGAAGAGGTGCAGGCTGCTGCAGAGGTAGAAGATCCATATCGTTGTCAATTTGTTATGTTTTGGGTAGCCGAGGATGAGTAGAGTATAACAGTGCTTTAGTAGCTCTCACTCTTTGAGTATGCTATAATAGGTGCTGCATAAAACTTAAAGCCTTCATTCATTTTCCAGATATCCCAGGTATCAGGCATACCATTTGTTCCCTCCCCTTTTATAAACTATATCCCTTACAGTATACAGATATGGGACCTGTTATCCAGAATGTTCGGGACCTTAGAATTTCCAGTTAATGGATCTTGCCGTAATTTGGATCTTCATACCTTAAATCAACTAGAAAATCATGGAAACATTAAATAAACCTAATAGGCTGGTTTTGCTTATAATAAAGTACAGGACAGTAAAGTACTGTTTAATTGTTAGAGAAAAGGGAAATCATTTTTAAAAATTTTTAATTATTTGGATAAAATTGAGTCTATGGGAGATGGCCTTTCCATAATTCGGAGCTTTCTGTATTGGGAAGAAGTATCTCTTTCTTGGTAAAAATCTGGGATTAATTCCTAATTGTGAAACTTCTGTTGTGGCAAATGCTATGATATTCTAAACAGTGTGCTGGAACCTAATTTCTTAGTCCTGATCTGTGAAGAAATAAAAAATATCCATATTTTAATATATATTGTCCGTTAGACCGCTGCACACACTTAAAATGAGGTTCTGCCCTGTTTCTAACAGAAATAGTATATAAAAGTTGCAGAAAATGCTGTTGCACTCTTGGGACTTTTGCAAATAAAATTAACTTTATTTAGAATTATTTAGAATTTAGATTTTATATATATATATATATATATATATATATATATATATATATATATATATATATATATATATATATATATATATATATATATATATATATATATACACATTTGCATAAATTTGTGCTATGTAACTGAATTTACTAAATATATTTACTAAAGTTTATTACAAACTATTTTAAACTTTCATCTTATTGATTTGATTTAAAACTGGAGTTTATAGGGCTATTTATTCAGTGTGTCGTTGTTAAAAGATAAATCCATATAATGATTAATGATGCCTGAAGCCTTTGTGGTTTAGAATTTATTAATCTTAATTTTTTCATTATTTTGAGCATTAGGATAATGGTACAAATGGTGACTTTTACCCTCATATGTTTTAACAGATAAAAATGCAAATATCTGAATTCACCTCCCCCCTCACATGCTCCCATTAAGAAAGTAAATATGGAGCTATTCAGCCTAAATACCAAGAATATCAAGGGCAGTAAATATACTTCAACAACAAGGGGCAAATTTACTTATATCGAGGGTTAATTAACCCTTAATATTCGACTGCCGAATTTAAATCCTTCGACTTCGAATATCAAAGTCGAAGGATTTAGCGCAAATAGTTTGATCGAACGATCGAACGAAAAATCGTTTTGATCCATCGATCGAACGATTTTTCTTCGACCAAAAAAAGATAGCAAAGCCTATCGGGACCTTCCCATAACATTGACTTCGGTAGGTTTTAGGTGGCGAACTAGGTGGTCGAAGTTTTTTTTAAAGAGACAGTACTTTGACTATCGAATGGTCGAATAGTCGAACGATTTTTAGTTTGAATCGTTTGATTCAAAGTTGTGGTCGAAGGTCGAAGTAGCCCATTCGATGGTCGAAGTAGCCAAAAAAAACAGTCGAAATTTGAAGTTTTTTTTCTTCTAATCCTTCACTCGAGCTAAGTATATGGGCCCCCTAATGTCACCCTTACTGATATTCATGCTGGGCTTTCAGGTATATATAGAAGAAACACTCACCATAGGTGGCGTTTTCATTGGGCCCCAAACCCACTGCTCCAGGCAGCCACTGTTTAAATAACACTGCTCTAAAGGCAATTTCATCAGGATGCAAACTAGCCCCAACTATACTGCCTCCCAGCCTCATGGGCTCCATAGCTAGCCTAGAGAGTGCTACTTTACTACCCCGACACTAGGAGAGTCAAGCAAGCCTTCAGTTCAAACGTGGGGAACGATCGCAAAAATAAAAATGTAATATAAGCTGTTCATACTGATATAAGAAACATTTTAATACAATAAATTAAATATTCTGCATCATTTCTGACATAATCAAGTTTATGTTAAATATGCCTCTCTCAGCATCTGTTTCTCTTCATTTTGTCTTCACATAGCAGTTGGGTGTCAGGTAGTCATTGACAGTTAGATCCAATATATCTTATAGGGGGGCTCCTTTTGCCTAGAAGATGTATAAGAGCTCAGTTTGTTAAAATCACCAGACACTATGTCTCTCTACATGCAAGATTTGTGCATGAGGCAGTTATTTTGTTAGATTTTTAATGGTATCAGTTATTTGAGTGAGCTCTAATACATCTGCTAGGAAAGGAGGCCCCACCATAAGATATATTGAACTCCAACACCGAACTCCAGCATGATGAGAGAATGAAGAGAAACAGATGCTGAGAAAGGGACAATGAACATAAACTTGAATATTTAATTGATTGTATTTACAAAGTTTCTTATTTTAGTATGAGGAAGCTCATTTTCATGATAGTTCCCCCTTTAAAGTTAAATGTGCCTCATGGAAGGGCAAGTAACCTTTGCTGACCCTGCAGGGGTGCTACCTAAAGTGAAGCTATTTTATCATACCATGTGAGTTTCTTATTTCAGTATGAAGAAGCTTATATTAAATTTTCATTTTCGCGATAGTTCCCCTTTAAAGTTAAATGTGCCCCATGAAGGGCAAGTAACCTTTGCTGACCCTGCAGGGAGGGTTCCTAAAGTGAAGCTATTATATCACCCCATGGGAGAAAGATGTCTGTGTGTGTAGAGATTTACAGTAACCAATAAACTTGTAGCCCAGTTAATCAGATCAGTGCAATTTTGTTGCCCATGCATCAGACCAAATAGTTCCATGTTATGTTCATAAGACATTTGAAATGAGTATCTTTTCATCTCTTTATTTAATCTGTGCCGATGTAGACAGTACAGTATATAGAGAGAGAGAGAGAGAGAGAGAGAGAGAGAGAGAGAGAGAGAGAGAGAGAGAGAGAGAGAGAGAGCAAGCCATTGTATGAAGTTTGGCTGTCATCAAGTCAAATTCACTCAGGATTGTTGTTACTTGTTCATATAGTCAGTTTTGCAGGACTTTTAACCAGCAAACCTTGGGGCCCTTCCTAGCCATTGTTCTCAAAAAAAGTGCTCTTGATATTTAATTGTTTGTTGCCTACCATGATCATAGCCTGTTCCTTGCTACAGTGATCCAAACCAGTTTGATTCCCCTGGTTTCTATTTAACTTGGTGGGTTCAGGTTTGCTAGTGAAACATGTCTTGAAACATATCCAAGTCTTGGCCGCACATAAGTAGCAGAGCACTCAATCCCAAGCCAAGGTTGATTACAGTTGATAAACAATTATAGAACAGCAGAAACCCAAAATAAATGTTTCCACTGGGCTGCTAAAACATAGAACTTTGGTTATTTCCAACAGAGCTTTCCAACTGGAAACTTCTGGTATGGAGGTGATTTTTTATGTCCGTCAATTAGCCACATGTTTCATGTATACCTTTGGTTGGCATTATGGTTGGTATGCATCAAACAAACATAAATATATAAATAATCATTGGAGATCACTTTACTATTTTCTTGTAATACTGTGATTAGCCCTTGGGTTGCTGTTTTTCTCCCACCTTAGAATCCTATTTAGAAACTGTTTGTAACAGTTTTTGGTAAAATCAACATTTTCTATTGATAAATTACCAGTGATGGAATTTTTATGTGCATAGTAAGATGTTACTTAAATCATTCCTAAAATGATAACCAAAACAAATGCCTAACAAAAATATTCTCATTTAGTAAAAAGTTCTTAAGCCTCTTATATAAAATAATCAGTTTTGCTGTGAAAATGGTTCATCAAAAAGTTCTGGAAACATGTTAAAGCACATAAAATCTCCTTGTCAATGAAGTATTTTTGTCAATTTGGGCAATTTAGAAATAAAAGCTGAACTGAAAATCACTGGCAATATAACCAATTTTTACCACATTTTTTTGTTTTCATAGACAGGGTCATTACAAGCTCACCTGCCTATGCTGGACAAAATACTCCACTATTACAGTATGTGGGTAAAAAATGGTAAACAACCTGGTAAACAACAATGATAGTCACTCCTACTAATGTGGTCCAAGGATTTGGTAAATCCCACAGAGTAAAAATATAATTAACAATTGAACCTAAAAAGGAGTTTTTATGTCTATCATGTAGATACAGTAACAAACACCTAAACTGCCAGTGGAGCTAACCATTTACCTGCCATTCTCTTACTGTGTTTAAATGCAGTCTACTGAACAGGGCATGTAAATGTTCTCCTTTGTATAGTATATGACTAAAAATCTAATTGGTGTATGGAGTGTCTGGAATATAAACAACATACTGTACTAAATTTATTCAAAGGCATCTTTTCAAATGAAAAAAAGTAACAAGACAATGATTACTTTATCTGCACACAGCTACATCTACAGCTTTGTTTACTGTATGTAAATATAGTGGTAGTGATGAACTTCAATAATACGCAGTGGGTTGCTGCAAAAAGGTGCTGTTTATTTAAACACACTTGACAAAGAGCTACGCTCGAAACATGTAGTGTTTAAATAAACAGCACCTTTTTGCAGCAACCCACTGCGTATTATTGAAGTTCATCACTACCACTATATTTGGATTAATCTGCTTCATTGGACGGAAGTATTTGTAATTGAACTGAGACTTTGAATCCTACATTCTATTAGCTTTGTTTATGTAGTCTGAACTATACTGTGGGTTAAGTGGCAAAATCTTTTCATTGGATTGAAAAATTACTAAGGATCTAGCTTTTGATCTTAACATCTGCTCATCCCTCCCAACTAGGCTTATGTGACATTTTTGTTCATCAATTTGTATCCTAGTAATAACCCCATTCTTTTTCTCAGTGACAAGATACTGTATACTGGATCATTCTCCATTTATATATAAAAAAAACACACCCTCATCAAACTTTCCATATCCTAGATGTGAGTCCTTGCTATGATATTGATCAAAGAGCTTAGATTCTGCCTATATGTACAATAGTTGTTATTAAATAATATCAAAATAATGATTTTTTTCTCATGAAATATATTTTATATTGTTTATATACAGCATATTATATATTGCAGTAGTGATAGGTGAATCTGACCCGTTTTGCTTTGCCAAAAATTTGCAAAATGGCAAAAAAGTTGTCATACGCATTGAAGCCAATGGGCATCAAACCAGGTGACAATTTTTCAAACAATGCAACATATTTTTTCTTTTACTATCCATTATAGTCTATATATATATATATATATATATATATATATATATATATATATATATATATATATATATATATATATATATATATATATATATATAAAACAACATACTGCATGTAATGACTATGAAGATTTTCATTCATCCAGGTCATGGTATATCTAGTATAAGTAATTCTAAAACAACTGGACTTGCTGAGTACTCATTGAAGACATCTCACTACTCATCCGAGCAGCTTCTTCAGCTCAACTGACTGGTGTGGGAAGTTCTCGGCATATAAACTCTTCCACTAATCCAATCACAATGGCACATTGTAACTGTTCAAAGAGGTGACATCTGAAACTCACAGAAGTGTTATTCTGTGGGGTTACTGTGATAGGATTACACCACATCCCTGTGTTTTTCAAACCTAGCAACACACTAAGGCAAAAACTGGTACACCCAAAGGATCAAACACCAAAAGAAAAACAAAGCAATGTGGTATACGGAGTCCAGTGTAGAGAGACATGCACAGATCTATACATTGTGGAGACAAAGCAACTGCTCACCAAGCGAATGGCTCAACATAGAAGGGCAAACTCTACAGGGCAAGACTCAGCTTTCTTTCTACATCTAAAAGACAAGGGACACTCCTTTGAAGATAACAATGTCCAAATCTTGGATAAAGAAGACCGCTGGTTTGAACAAGGCGTGAAAGAGGTGATTCATGTCAAGGTGGAGAAAACATTCCTAAATAGAGGTTGGGGCCCACGACACCACCTGTCTGTAAGTATTTTAATGCAGTTTTACTAGTAAGAAAGTAACACTAGAGAAGAAACTTTCACGCTGACAAATTTTCGCTAGAGATAGTATGCCATCGTTCATTTGCCTAGACTAATTTCCACATTTTTACAAATACGCATAGTTGTAGCAAATTAACATCTGATGTAGTTAGAAGTATGGCAAAGCTTTCCAAAGCAAAAATTTGGACCTAAGAAAATTTGCCCCATAGAGAGAGATGTTTTTATACGTGGAGTCATCCTGTTTTTTTGTCGCTGTATCTACTTCATAAACTGCAAGTACTTAAAGAGAAATACTGTAAATTTAAGGAAATTACTGCAATTTATATTACAGTAAATATGAAATTTTATAGAATTGTGCTTGGTACCAGAATAGCCATCTATAAGATGCTATAGACAGTCACTATTTATTGGGCCTTTGGGGGGTGTTGTTTGGGCCTATTTTGAAGTGTGAGCTTTTGTATTTGTTTAAGCTCGTCATTATACAGAATATTCATACAATGAGATTTGTGTGGTGCTTCTTTTACAGCAGTCTTGGAAGAAGCAATTGATCAATTTGATATGATTTATAGTCCAGGAAATTCTTCATGGAACCATTAAATGGATATTCTCATCACAACATTACCCTATTTTATAATAATAGTAACATGTATTTTTCTAAATAAGATTTAAATGTGTTCTTTTTTTTATTATTTAAAGGTTAAGATGCCATATATTGATATAATGTATAAGTGCTATTCACCAGATTTCTCATATGTAAACAGTGAAGCACTACTATACTTCGCTTTACATTGCAAAGCCCCCTTTAAATTACAGTATGTAATAAATAACTTCATGGTTGCTATGGGTTACTGTTTACCAGAGATGAAATAGAAATAATAAGCTTTGTACAAGAATATAGGCTTTCTCAGTTTTTTTAACTTTTTCAATGCCAGCCGATATGGCACTTTATTGCCAGTCCGTTTTTGAACATTTTGTTCTTTTTCGTTTTATGGGCCTTACCTTAGATGGTTCTTTTAGTTTACCCAGGAAAGAGATATATCGTTTTCTTCAGGACAAGCTAAGGTTTCAAAATTTTATTTTAATTTAATATTGTTGTAATTCCACTTCTGTAACAAGATATAGGCTTATAGGTGTCTAAAAATTGAAACGTTGCCTTTATCTTTGGGGGGTTGATACATTTTTCAGAGTTTTCAACTGAAACGGGGGAATGTAATAAAAGTTGTAAAGAGAAAAACAATCCGCACCAATAAGAATAAAAATCCACATCTCGCAATGTAATTTTGTTCCTTAAACTGTTATTGCATTGCGAATTTTAATTGCACATGGGAATTTTAATTGCGCACTCTTAAGAAGTGCTTGAAGGAGCAAACAAAAAATCTTTTGGAGCAAACATAACGACTTTTTCAGTAAGAAGTTTTATTATATTAAATGCGCATTGGCGCAAACTATAAATTTCACAAACGGTCTTCGATTGTTGGAAGTGGTTGCTAAACAGTTTCCAGGTTCGCAAAAGCTATATTATATTTGTGCAAAGCTAAATTTGTTCGCGTAAAGGCATAACTTTTCGCATTGCAAATAGTTTTTCCATTACCAACTTTTATTTCATTTCCCTGAAAGTGTGCCATTGTACTTTTTGCTTATGAAAATCATGTTTCTAATTATATAAATAAGATGAAACTCCAGCACACGGATGCTTAAGGGTTCATAACCCGTGTTTATTGTCAATGCCAAACAGGAAACAACGTTTCGGGGGCGTACCCCTTCGTCAGGTGAGCTGTGCAGACCCCACCTCCACCTTAAGTAGAGGGCAAACCAGTGCAGGTGTGCCTTTCAATCCCAAATCCAAGGTTAACCCCCAATTAACCACATAGTATCAAAAGATTAACATATCAATGTACAAATGCAATTAGCAGAAATATCAGTCCACATTTTGATCAGAGATAATAATCTACATATTTGGTCAAAAAGATGTCAAAAAAAGTCCATAATAATCATTGGAAAAACGTCCATATCTGAATACATATTGATCCTGAAAAATGAAAAAAGTCCAATGAAAAATATTCAATGTTCAGTGAAGGCAAAATTCATAGCAACATAAAATGTACAAAAAGCTCTATAAATATGGCTATATAAGGAAGGATTAGATATTACCTTTCCTTAGATACTTTGTATCGAAACAATAATCAACTTAGGAGAATCTGTAAGAGAACAGGAAATAAATTAGCAACAAACGTATTTAGCAACTTTGTAAATAGTTATAAGAAGCAAGCCAAACTGAACTCCTCGTTTAACCCTCTAGGAACCTGTGTCTGCAATAACCAGATCCAGAATGCTTCACGTTGTGCCAATTTTTGTTTTAGAATGTGCTCAGGTGCCTTAACCCTTTCTAAGACCTGCCACCTTAATTGGGACACTCGGTGACCTTTTTCAAAAAAATGTTTATACAGAAATGTTTCAAATTTTCTCTTTTTCTCACCTATCCCTTTGATAGGTTCCTTCTGTGGTTCATAATTCCTGATAGCCGCCTTGTGTTCATTCAACCGTATTTTAATTTGTCTGCTTGTTTGGCCAATGTATGCCAAGCCGCATGGGCACTTTAAACAGTATATTACCCCCTGAGAGTTGCAGGTGTGGAAACCCTTAATGCTGTGTTTTGTACCACTCAAGGGGTGTACCACGTAATCGCCCTTAATAATGCCGGTACAATGCCCGCAATTAAGGCAGGGATAGGTACCCACCTTAGATGTATTTTCCACAGGGGTAGGCATACCTTTCTTCTTAATCATGTCACCCACATTCCTACCACGTTTATAGGAAAAAACTGGGGGTAGGCTGAATAACTTGCCAAATTTAACATCGTTTTTGAGACACTTCCAATGTTTTAAGATGGTTTTTCTTATATACTTAGAATTAGTATCGTAGGTAGAAATGAATGGTACACGTTTGTCCCTATCCTGTGTTCTTTTCTGTTTAACCAGTAAACTAGCTCGTGGTATCTTACCCACCTCCTCCCGTATTTTCAATAAGTTATTCTTATCGTAACCTTTTGTTGTGAATTTCCCAATCATTTTATCAGACTCGTGTGTATACAGTTCGTCATCAGATGTAATTCTCCTAACCCTCATTAACTGGCTCTTTGGGAGACCGTTAAAAAGACCCGGGGCGTGAAAACTAGTCGGACTTAAAAGATTATTACGGTCTGTGGGTTTGGTAAAAACTGATGTTGAAAAACCATTATCCAATCGATGGATATCGACATCCAAAAAGTGTATATTGTTGGGGTGATATTCCAAAGTAAATTTCAAAGAGCCATGTACACTGTTCAAATAAACAAGAAACTCCAACAGTTTCTCCTCTCCACCTTTCCAAAGGAAAAAGGTATCGTCCACATAACGCCAATAAGATACAATATGTGGGGAAAATTCTGGATTGGAAAAAATATATGTGTTTTCAAAAAAATCCATAAAAATGTTAGCGTAAGCTGGTGACATATTAGCACCCATAGCGCAACCTTGTGTTTGCAGAAAAAACTTCTTCTGGAAAGAAAAGTGATTTTTGGTTAATACCATCTCCAATAAAGAACATAAAAAGGTGATTTGGTGTGTAGGTGTTTTTGTAAAGCTCAGATATGAACGTACACATTCAACACCCTCATTGTGTGGGATAGACGTAAAGAGATCACACACATCCAGGGAACACAAAAGAAAATCCTCTGTCGGTATAGTTATTTCACCCAAACGTAGCAAGAATTCCCCTGTATCCTGTACACAGAATTTCAAGGTTGGAATAATTTCCTGCAATGCAATATCGATATAAATTGCTAGGGGTTGTAACACAGAACCCACATTGCTGACTATTGGGCGCCCAGGTGGTTTGTTAAGGGACTTATGAATTTTTGGTAAAAAATTGATTTGTGGAATCTTAGCCTCATTGCGAAAAAGTAACTCGTATGTTTCATCAGTAATAATTCCCTCCATAACTGCAGAGTATAGGAAGATCTTTATTTCATCCCTTAGACGGATTGAAGGATCAAAATCAATCTTTTTATAGTGAAATTCATTATTTAACTGGCGGAGTGCTTCGCTAGTATAATCACATTCATTTAAGATAACGACTCCTCCTCCCTTGTCAGCTTTACAAATTACGATAGACTCATTTTCCTGAAGACTGCTTAATGCTTTTTTCTCAGCCATGGTGATGTTAGATTTAACCTTACTACTATTAAGGTGGCCATAGACTACAAGATCCGCTCGTTTGGCGACATCGCCAAACGAGCGGATCTTTCCCCGATATGCCGCTAAACTGCGTGGCTATATCGGGGGTAATTCGAACGTTCGGCCGTATGGCCGAACGATCGAATTACGATGCGACAAGCAGCTCCGACGGGTCGGTCGGGTAAAAATCCAACCTTCCCGATCGATATCGTGGCCAGATATCGATCGGGAAGACCCGTCGGAAGCCCCCATACACGGGCAGATAAGCTGTCAAATCGGTCCAAACGACCGATATCGGCAGTTTTATCTGCCCGTGTATGGCCACCTTTACTGTTAGACAGGTACTTTTCAACATCCATTCTCACAAGGAATTCAAAGGCATCGAGTGAGGGGTAGTTGCCAGGGGGAACAAAAGTACTTTTTTGTTGCAATTTACATGCCAATTTTGAATTAACATTATCAATTCTAACATTTTCATCTTTGTTTGAAAAATATGTCTTTAACTTCAGTGAACGCATGAATTTATAAAAATCAATAGTAAAGTCAAATGGTGCGTTAACATGAACTGGAACAAAATTAAGTCCCTTATTGAGGACTGTTAATTCAGCCTCAGACACCAGACGCACCATTTGACTTTACTATTGATTTTTATAAATTCATGCGTTCACTGAAGTTAAAGACATATTTTTCAAACAAAGATGAAAATGTTAGAATTGATAATGTTAATTCAAAATTGGCATGTAAATTGCAACAAAAAAGTACTTTTGTTCCCCCTGGCAACTACCCCTCACTCGATGCCTTTGAATTCCTTGTGAGAATGGATGTTGAAAAGTACCTGTCTAACAGTAAGAGTAGTAAGGTTAAATCTAACATCACCATGGCTGAGAAAAAAGCATTAAGCAGTCTTCAGGAAAATGAGTCTATCGTAATTTGTAAAGCTGACAAGGGAGGAGGAGTCGTTATCTTAAATGAATGTGATTATACTAGCGAAGCACTCCGCCAGTTAAATAATGAATTTCACTATAAAAAGATTGATTTTGATCCTTCAATCCGTCTAAGGGATGAAATAAAGATCTTCCTATACTCTGCAGTTATGGAGGGAATTATTACTGATGAAACATACGAGTTACTTTTTCGCAATGAGGCTAAGATTCCACAAATCAATTTTTTACCAAAAATTCATAAGTCCCTTAACAAACCACCTGGGCGCCCAATAGTCAGCAATGTGGGTTCTGTGTTACAACCCCTAGCAATTTATATCGATATTGCATTGCAGGAAATTATTCCAACCTTGAAATTCTGTGTACAGGATACAGGGGAATTCTTGCTACGTTTGGGTGAAATAACTATACCGACAGAGGATTTTCTTTTGTGTTCCCTGGATGTGTGTGATCTCTTTACGTCTATCCCACACAATGAGGGTGTTGAATGTGTACGTTCATATCTGAGCTTTACAAAAACACCTACACACCAAATCACCTTTTTATGTTCTTTATTGGAGATGGTATTAACCAAAAATCACTTTTCTTTCCAGAAGAAGTTTTTTCTGCAAACACAAGGTTGCGCTATGGGTGCTAATATGTCACCAGCTTACGCTAACATTTTTATGGATTTTTTTGAAAACACATATATTTTTTCCAATCCAGAATTTTCCCCACATATTGTATCTTATTGGCGTTATGTGGACGATACCTTTTTCCTTTGGAAAGGTGGAGAGGAGAAACTGTTGGAGTTTCTTGTTTATTTGAACAGTGTACATGGCTCTTTGAAATTTACTTTGGAATATCACCCCAACAATATACACTTTTTGGATGTCGATATCCATCGATTGGATAATGGTTTTTCAACATCAGTTTTTACCAAACCCACAGACCGTAATAATCTTTTAAGTCCGACTAGTTTTCACGCCCCGGGTCTTTTTAACGGTCTCCCAAAGAGCCAGTTAATGAGGGTTAGGAGAATTACATCTGATGACGAACTGTATACACACGAGTCTGATAAAATGATTGGGAAATTCACAACAAAAGGTTACGATAAGAATAACTTATTGAAAATACGGGAGGAGGTGGGTAAGATACCACGAGCTAGTTTACTGGTTAAACAGAAAAGAACACAGGATAGGGACAAACGTGTACCATTCATTTCTACCTACGATACTAATTCTAAGTATATAAGAAAAACCATCTTAAAACATTGGAAGTGTCTCAAAAACGATGTTAAATTTGGCAAGTTATTCAGCCTACCCCCAGTTTTTTCCTATAAACGTGGTAGGAATGTGGGTGACATGATTAAGAAGAAAGGTATGCCTACCCCTGTGGAAAATACATCTAAGGTGGGTACCTATCCCTGCCTTAATTGCGGGCATTGTACCGGCATTATTAAGGGCGATTACGTGGTACACCCCTTGAGTGGTACAAAACACAGCATTAAGGGTTTCCACACCTGCAACTCTCAGGGGGTAATATACTGTTTAAAGTGCCCATGCGGCTTGGCATACATTGGCCAAACAAGCAGACAAATTAAAATACGGTTGAATGAACACAAGGCGGCTATCAGGAATTATGAACCACAGAAGGAACCTATCAAAGGGATAGGTGAGAAAAAGAGAAAATTTGAAACATTTCTGTATAAACATTTTTTTGAAAAAGGTCACCGAGTGTCCCAATTAAGGTGGCAGGTCTTAGAAAGGGTTAAGGCACCTGAGCACATTCTAAAACAAAAATTGGCACAACGTGAAGCATTCTGGATCTGGTTATTGCAGACACAGGTTCCTAGAGGGTTAAACGAGGAGTTCAGTTTGGCTTGCTTCTTATAACTATTTACAAAGTTGCTAAATACGTTTGTTGCTAATTTATTTCCTGTTCTCTTACAGATTCTCCTAAGTTGATTATTGTTTCGATACAAAGTATCTAAGGAAAGGTAATATCTAATCCTTCCTTATATAGCCATATTTATAGAGCTTTTTGTACATTTTATGTTGCTATGAATTTTGCCTTCACTGAACATTGAATATTTTTCATTGGACTTTTTTCATTTTTCAGGATCAATATGTATTCAGATATGGACGTTTTTCCAATGATTATTATGGACTTTTTTTGACATCTTTTTGACCAAATATGTAGATTATTATCTCTGATCAAAATGTGGACTGATATTTCTGCTAATTGCATTTGTACATTGATATGTTTATCTTTTGATACTATGTGGTTAATTGGGGGTTAACCTTGGATTTGGGATTGAAAGGCACACCTGCACTGGTTTGCCCTCTACTTAAGGTGGAGGTGGGGTCTGCACAGCTCACCTGACGAAGGGGTACGCCCCCGAAACGTTGTTTCCTGTAAGGTCCCTGCTGTGTCAGCGTTGCGCCCTGGTCGGTGTGGTCGCAGGTGCAGTAATCAGGCAACTGATGTGCGCCAGCGCGCCGCATCGAATGCGGGCGACGGACGCCGGCGCGGAGGCGCGGGCGACGGTCGCGGGCGCCGGGGCGTGCGCGACGCAACGGACGCGCGCGTCGTAGCGGACGCGCGCGACGTAACGGACGCGCGCGACGGACGCACGTAACGGACGCGGTCTGATGACGTCAGTTGGCGCCAAACTAGCGCTATTTAAACCTGCTCCAGTCTCTGCTCTGTGCCTAGTTATTAGGTTTATAACTGAAACCCTAGCGTTGATACTTTCCTGACGATATTGTGTTTGACCCTGCCTGTACCTGGACTCCGATTCTTGCTTGTTGCCTTGACCTTCTGCTTGTTTACCGTTGACGATTCTCGCTGCCTGCCTTGACCCGGATATCCTGACTACGCCTTGCCTGATCCTTCTGTACCTCGTTTAGTCTCACTGGCTACTCTCCACACCCCTGCTCCCCGTTTCCAACCTCGGGTGAGTTAGTGGGTGTGTGAGGCGCTTGTGGTTCATTGTCTTCTGTTCCTACTCCTTCTACGTCTGGATCATACTGGTAAGCCTGACATTATAACCAGGCCATGGATCCAGCTGAAGGGGCTTCACCGCTTACCGTACTCATCCAACAGATGTCGGAATTGACACAAGCAGTGAGGGAGCTTCAGAGCGGATATACCCAGATGCAATCCCAGCTGAGGGCCCAACCATCCACCGCAAGCCAATCCACTGTAGCTGCTACCGCTTCCGTTGGTCCCACTGAGGTACAAGTTCTCACCTCCGAAATCTCGGAACCAAGAGTTGCTTTTCCCGAAAAGTTCTCTGGGGATCGGAAAGCCTTCCGTAATTTCAGGAGCAGCTGCAAACTCCTTTTTTCTCTGAAACCTCACACATACCCCGATGAGAACACACGAGTAGGGGTTATTATTACCTTTCTGTCCGGAGAACCCCAGACCTGGGCCTTTCGTTTAATGGATCGACGGAGCCCTGTATTAGCGTCTGTGGACACTTTTTTTGATGCCATGGCGATTCTCTATGACGACCCTCATAGAGTCTCCACCGCTGAAGCCGCCCTTCATGCTCTCAAACAGGGAACTCGTCCTGCGGAGGACTATACGCTTGAGTTCCGGCAATGGTCCGAAGATACGGATTGGAATCCTGCGGCCCTTAAACACCAATATCGTTTGGGTCTTTCCCCTGAACTGAAAAACGAGCTCGCTCGTACAGGAATTCCAGATACGTTGGAGGGTCTCATCACTCTTGCCATTCAGCTCGACCAGAGACTCAGAGAGCGCAGAGAAGAGGAGAAAGCTGAAAAAGCTGGCCTGATACCTCATACCTGGGTTGTACCTACCGCCCCTCCTCCAGTCCAAGTACCTTTTCCCTTGCCTTCCTCTGCTTCAGATTCGTCCTCGGAACCAATGCAAATTGGAGCCATCAGGTCTGCCCTCACTGCGGAAGAACGCCTTCGTCGCCGCAGGTTAAACCTTTGCCTCTACTGTGGCCAGGCCGGTCACTTACTAAGGAGCTGCCCAACCCGTCCTACGGGTAAAGACTTTTTTAGTAAAGACTTAAAATGTTGTAACAAACCAGTACCTTTACTGACAGTCTCTCTCTTTCTGCAGTGGGGAAGTCAAACAGCAAAACTCCAAGCCATCCTTGATTCCGGAGCAAGTGGCTGTTTCATGGACAGTATGATCGTTTCCCAACTCCAGATTCCTCTCCAACCTAAGAAGAATCCCATTTCCCTTCGGGTGGCTGATGGTTCCTTAATTACTTCGGGCCCAGTGGTGCAAGAAACCATTCCTCTTTTTGTTTCCCTCAATAAAAAGCATTCGGAAATGATGAATTTAGATGTGGTCACGTCTCCTCTTTTTCCTGTCATTTTGGGGTTGCCATGGTTACAAAAACACAATCCATCCATCAATTGGGCCACAGGGGAAATAACCTTTCTTTCGCAATTTTGTCAATCTAAATGTAGATTCGAAAGTTATCCTTCTTCTAGTCAAGTTTGTTCGTTATCCTCCTCATCCGAAGTTCTTCAAATTCTTCCTCAAAGCTATTGGGAGTTCGCAGATGTGTTCAACAAGAAAGGTGCCGATTCTCTACCCCCTCATCGCATCTATGATTGCCCAATTAATCTTTTGCCCGGTTCCCAAGTACCCTTTGGTCGTATTTACCCGTTGTCCGAACCAGAACTAGCTGAACTTCGCTCATATCTCGATGAAAATTTGGCCAAAGGTTTTATTCGTCAATCCTCTTCTCCAGCCGGGGCAGGGATATTCTTTGTCGAAAAGAAAGATCACTCATTAAGACCCTGTATTGATTATAGAGACTTGAACAAAATAACGATCAAAAACCGATATCCTCTTCCTTTAATTCCAGAGTTATTCCAACGCTTAACGGAGGCCAAGATTTTTTCTAAGTTGGATCTGAGGGGAGCATATAATCTGGTCAGGATACGTGAGGGAGATGAGTGGAAGACGGCGTTTCGTACTCGCTACGGCCACTTCGAATATCTGGTGATGCCGTTCGGCCTTTGCAACGCTCCCGCAACATTCCAGCATTTTGTCAATGACATTTTTCGGGACTTTCTTGACATTTTTGTTATAATTTATCTGGATGACATTTTAATTTTTTCTAGTTCCTTAGATGAACACAGGATCCATATGAGGAGGGTTCTTGCTCGCCTTCGCACTCACCAACTCTATGCCAAAATTGAAAAGTGCATTTTTGAGCAGTCCTCTGTTGAATTTCTAGGATTCTTTATTTCTCCTCTAGGCATCCAGATGGATTCAAAGAAGATCTCGGCAATCCTCGACTGGCCAGCTCCCACATCCAGGAAGGCAGTTCAACGCTTTATTGGTTTCGCAAACTTCTACAGGAAGTTTATTAGAGGTTTCTCTCAGACTATTCTACCAATAACAGAGCTGACTCGCATGAATAAGAAATTTTTTTGGTCCTCTCAAGCCCAAGTATCTTTCGAAAACTTAAAGAAACTTTTCACATCAGCTCCTATCCTTTGTCATCCTGATTTATCCTTACCATTTGTTCTGGAAGTCGATGCCTCTGAAGTTGCGGTGGGCGCTGTTTTGTCCCAAAGATCTGGGATCCAAGAGGAGCTCCATCCAGTAGCTTTTTTTTCCCGTAAAATGGCAAAATGTGAGTGCAATTACGATGTGGCCGATCGGGAACTACTCGCCATTAAACTGGCACTGGAGGAGTGGCGGTATCTTCTGGAAGGTTCCAAGCACCCTATTCTTATCTTCACCGACCACAGAAACTTGGAGTACCTTCGTTCCGCCAAGAGACTGAGACCAAGACAAGCGAGGTGGGCTCTTTTCTTCATGAGGTTTAATTTCCACCTTACCTATCGGCCTGGATCTAAGAATACTAAAGCCGACGCCTTATCCCGTATGTTTACCCTCGATGACGAAATACCTTCTTCTCCTGAAACCATCCTGAAATCCAACAATTTCCTTTTACTACAGCCGACCCTTCTTAAACAGATCCAGAACGCTTCCAAGTCCATCATGGAACCAGCCCTCGTTCCTAAGGGAGGATTTCTTCTTCTAAAAGACAAGATTTTTGTTCCTGAGGAGATGCGGTTGGAGGTTCTTAAAAGTATACACGACTCCAAATTGGCCGGACATCCAGGGGTCAAGAAGACTATTATCGCAGCTAAAAGATCGTTCTCTTGGCCAGGATTAGCCAAAGATTGCTTCCAATTCGTTTCTTCATGTGAAATTTGTGCCAGATCTAAAGACTCTCATTCTAAACCCTTTGGCCTTCTTCAACCCCTTCCTGTCCCTTCCCGCCCCTGGAGCTCTGTTTCGTTGGACTTTATCTCGGAATTACCACAGTCTGATGGATGTTCTACCATAGTGGTATTTATTGACCGTTTGACCAAGATGGCTCATTTCAAGTCCTTGCCCAAGCTCCCTTCCGCTTCCGAAACTGCAGACGTTTTCATCAAGGAAGTTGTTAGGCTCCATGGTCTTCCACAGGAGGTGATATCGGATCGAGGGCCACAATTCACATCTCAGTTCTGGAAAACCTTGTGTGGCGCCCTTCAAATTTCTGTTTCCCTTTCTTCAGCCTTTCACCCTCAATCCAACGGCCAGACGGAACGAACCAACCAGACTTTAGAACAATATCTGAGGTGTTACTCTTCTCATCTTCAAGACAACTGGGCAAACCTTCTACCTCTTGCTGAATTCGCTTACAATAATGCCCACCATTCATCCATTAACCAGTCTCCTTTCTTTGCTAATTATGGTCTCCACCCTTTAACCTTTCCTTCTTCTATAGTGGCTGATATTCTGGTTCCCGCAGTTCAAGACCGCCTCAACTTCCTAACTGACAATTTTCGGAAACTGCAAGAGAACATGTCCAAGGCCCAGAAGAATTTCAAGTTTTACGCTGATCGGAGACGGAATAAAGACCCTGAGTTCAAGGTGGGTGATCGAGTCTGGTTGTCTACTATTAATCTTAAGTTATCTTCTCCCAGCAGGAAGCTCGGCCAACGTTTCCTGGGTCCTTTTTCTATTGTTCGTCAAATTAATCCTGTGGCCTTTCAGTTAAAGCTTCCTGCTTCTTGGCGTATTCATCCGGTGTTCCATTCGGCTCTCCTGAAATCTGCTTCCACCTTCCAGTTTCCAGGTCGTACGACTCCTCCTCCTCTCCCAGTTCTAGTGGATAATCAAGAGGAATTCGAGGTCGAAAAAATTCTGGACTCTCGTATTAGAGGCAAGCAAGTACAATACTTGGTGGGATGGAAGGGCTATGGCCCTGAAGAGAATTCCTGGGAGCCAGTCAAGAACATTCACGCTCCAGATCTGTTGAAAAAATTTCACGAAGAGCATCCTAACAAGACCGCTGGTTGTCGTGTCCTGAGGCCACTCCTTGATGGGGGGCAATGTAAGGTCCCTGCTGTGTCAGCGTTGCGCCCTGGTCGGTGTGGTCGCAGGTGCAGTAATCAGGCAACTGATGTGCGCCTGCGCGCCGCATCGAATGCGGGCGACGGACGCCGGCGCGGAGGCGCGGGCGACGGTCGCGGGCGCCGGGGCGTGCGCGACGCAACGGACGCGCGCGTCGTAGCGGACGCGCGCGACGTAACGGACGCGCGCGACGGACGCACGTAACGGACGCGGTCTGATGACGTCAGTTGGCGCCAAACTAGCGCTATTTAAACCTGCTCCAGTCTCTGCTCTGTGCCTGGTTATTAGGTTTATAACTGAAACCCTAGCGTTGATACTTTCCTGACGATATTGTGTTTGACCCTGCCTGTACCTGGACTCCGATTCTTGCTTGTTGCCTTGACCTTCTGCTTGTTTACCGTTGACGATTCTCGCTGCCTGCCTTGACCCGGATATCCTGACTACGCCTTGCCTGATCCTTCTGTACCTCGTTTAGTCTCACTGGCTACTCTCCACACCCCTGCTCCCCGTTTCCAACCTCGGGTGAGTTAGTGGGTGTGTGAGGCGCTTGTGGTTCATTGTCTTCTGTTCCTACTCCTTCTACGTCTGGATCATACTGGTAAGCCTGACAGTTTCCTGTTTGGCATTGACAATAAACACGGGTTATGAACCCTTAAGCATCCGTGTGCTGGAGTTTCATCTTATTGATTAATTGTTGGAGGTGCCGTCCTCCTTTAACCCCAAGCACCGGTGAGGATACTGAGAGACCAGGTGTGCTACTGCTTCTATTTGTTCTAATTATATAAACCCATGTATCAAAAAACATAATTTCTGTTATTTTATGTACAGAAACACAGCAGATTTAAAAGGTTCCTATCTCCTAAATGCTGCAATACAAAATATTTATTTTTGTGGAGATTTCTCACAGAATGCCAAGCAGTACACTACCAAATTTCCAAAGCACTGCTTCACAAACCTGCATGCTTCGGATGTCAAGGCCAAATATTCAACCAACAGACAGTTTACCCTAGAAAACTACATTTTTTTGGAAAGAACATTCTAACCAAAAATTGTTAGAAAGTCCAAAATTGGTAAACATTTCACCCAAAAAGACATATATTTAAGTACACATAAGTACACATTCCCCCAAATTCAAATTCTGTATGCATGTCTTTCTACTCCAAAGTACCAAGTCGCAAAGGTTTCCTATATTTGGTGATTTTGGTAACATTTCAGAAAATCACCTCCAAGCTTCCACTTTGCAGCACCTTATCTCCAGCATATCATTAGGTTCCTAGATAAAACACCCTTAATATCAATGCCTGGGGTCCAATGAACAGTTTGATACTCAAGGTTTATCGAAGTGCATGCCATTTAAAGACCCCCAAAATGTACCTTGTGAATACTTATTTGATGGCTTATATTTACCCTAATTTATAAAAAGTATTTTTTTACCCTAATTTATAAACAAGCTACATAAAAATATGGTGACCCCTGAAAACTATATATATTTCTGAAAATCACCTAAAAATATTGCAATTTGAGACATTTATCTCACCCAATTTCTTATGTAAAATGGTAAACCACCATAAATATGAACGCCATGAGTCTACAGTTTAATGCCCAATATGCATACTGTAGATACTTTATACTAAAGCAGTTGGCACGTACGGACACCAAATGAAAATAGTGCATATGAATTCTCTCAGCTGTCAATTTTCCTTCTAATGGAGTATTATGTGTCATAAGACCCCCCTAACAGTCAAAGAAATGACCTACGTTGTACCTATATGCTTGGCAGGTAAAGGATTAAAGGACTTGTTTTCACACAATGTTTCACATTGCCCCAAACTATAGGTTTCTATAAAAATATACAGAGGGAGCACAACACATGCCATCACAAAATAGGAGCTCAAGGAAAAATATATAAAAGGGCAATATTTAATTAAGTATATATTCCAGTTTGTGTGTAACAGTCCTGGCTATGAAATTTCATGGTAGATATCATCCTCTCCTGAAGAACATATGTGGGTACCTTGGGTCAGTTATTCAGATGCATCCAATCTGGGCAACCACCTGGGTGACCAATTGTGCAAAAAGATGCTCCTTTGTATGGCCAGATTTAGTCTAACTAAAGTAAGCCAAGAGTTATTTGCTATTTTGTTGCCATGACTTTCCACCTGTTTTTGGATATTCCATCCTATGCCATATTTTCACATTATCATCAGTAACAATTTTTAAAAAAAAGATCATACTATATTAATGTTATGCATTATCATGAAAGTCACCTTACTAGATGGGATCTAACCTGTAAAAAGATTTTGGATGTAAATGACTTCTGCAAGTCTCTTTGATTGAATTGGTTTACTTTCTATGACATTGCAATGCATTATACGGATTAAACGTTAGTATTTTATCTACAACTTTGTATGAAAAGAACATACTTATCTAAAATGAAGATTCAAAGCAGCCTGTATCTTGGCATGTAAGCCTTTGCATTCTAATGTCCTTCTTAAAGGCTTCTGTGCTGTGGTTGTTCTGCAGTAATGATGCAGTAATTTATGTAACATAAATTGGATTTCATGATATTGATTTAAAAAAAATTATAGATATCAGGAACAGGCAAGCTTTCAAACTGAAAGCTAAATTATATAGATAATCAAATAAATATAGATTGGTGCAGGAATAATATTACACTGGAAAGTTTATAGGAAGTGCTGTTTTGGACAAATGAAAAAGAAAAAAATTGTTAGGTTCTATATTTGTTTCAGGCCACACATTCTACCTTTCTTTTCTGCAGACTTTTCTACTGCAAATATTACTTTTTACAAGAAAGCTTTAAAGAATCCTTACTTGGTATTCTGGTATTAGTGGTAATTACATATATTGTATCACTTTTAAATTCACAGTTTGGAGGTCAGAATGAAAGGACAGGGCTTGAAAAAAGAAAAGCCTTTAAAATAGAAATACCAATAAATACCAATAAACCTTGTATTTGATCTTGACTAAGCTGCATGAATCCATACTGAAAAACAATCAAGTATTAATGTACATTAAAAGTTACCTTTTTTAATATTTTTCACTGATAGGTCTGGTAAGTCATTTTTACTTGAAATTCCTAAACCTGACTGTTATGCCAACCTGACTCAACCAGTCAGTTAGAGTTTCTAATGCTAATAACTACTGCTGCACAAATATGGGGGATCCAATAGATGTTGTAAAAGCATCAGGCAAATACTTTCATCATAAAATTAAAAAAAAACATGTATAGACAATTTTATAATAGATAAAAAAAAAGGTTTAATTTCTGGTAGTATCCCTTTAAGTTAAAATGTAAATACTTATTGAGACAATTAAAATGCAACTTGATTCATTGCACTTCAATGCACATATTCATAAGCATAATGGTCATGACTAACATTAGTTCAGGTAACATGATGACATCATCTGCTGTTATTATTTGTGCATGAACTGGAATGCATGGGAAGATAAATTATACTATTAGGTTAAATAGGAAAGAAGGGACCAACAATATGAAACTTAATATTTATCAATCTATGTTCAGGTATTATCCAAGTTGCCATCTGTCATTTCTATACATCTAATATTCCTCTGGGGTAAAGTCCTTTAAAAATATATTCTTATACTTGCTTTTACACCATGACTAACCCCATTTGTATTCCTACTTGCTATAAAAATGTGAATAAAGGGGATGCTTTGATTTTTTTAAGATTTAGAATAACCTTTTATCTGTAGCCTATGAGCTTACTGAGTTAATATATTCACTTTCTACGAAGTCTCCTGAATGAGTAACATTTCTACTCATTGCATATTATCACACATTACTGATGGTTACAGAGTTTAAAATGATTCAAATTGGGCATCTGCTAGATATCTTTTTTCTAGGGAACAAGAAAATTCTTTAAAGACAATTTTACTTTAAAAGGCAAAAACCCTAGCTAATTCCATTCCAGTTACTCTCTGTATCCATTTTATTATTTCTTATTCTTCTTTGAACTTATTCTCAATTATAAATATTATCAAAATGCCTCTCTCCATTATTTTGGGCCTAAATGAAAACCAGTGAGGTCAGAGTATTGAGTGTAATAAATATCATATCATAATATAATATAATGTGTTAGTAATGCCAGCCAGTACCAGCTTGGCTTCCACTTTCCACTGGAAAACTTACAGTTATATATATAGCAGCTGGTATATTTTTGGAAAGGCCCAAAAAGAACCGCCTATAGTTTCCGCAGTCAAAATTTGTATTAATTTGGTTGAATGGCATAATGAATGTATACATTTTCAAATTTACTGCATACAAGCTATATTTTAAGCAATATTTGTTCCTTCTTCCTGAATTTTCAAGCTCAATGTGTTGAAGAAAACTTTATAAATTAACACGTAATAGGAAAGAAAGTAATGAGTTAGTCTTTTAAATAGACACATTAGCCATGAAATCATATAGGAACTATTTCCTTTTATGTCATTTATTGCATGACATTTTGGTGAAATCATTCACAATCACTAACAAAAAGAGCAATTACTAAAAGCATGCCTTTGTTCTTCCCTAAGGCCCATTATAGTTCAAGGACCAGTGCAGCTGTAGTGAGCTATTCATTTGAACAATGTCAGTACAAGGATGAGGATCATTGATTTTCATGCCTAATAAAGAGTATGATTTAAAAAATTCAACATGCTCATTTATCCTCCAGAGAAATGTCACCCAAACGGATAAGGTATAGACCATGTAGTGATATTCATGCAATAGTGTAAGATTTTTAATTTATTGATATCAAGGGGCAGATTTATCAAGGGTCGAATTTCGAGGGTTAAACCTCAAATTCGTCCCTCAAAGTAAAATCGAATATCGAATTCTAAGAATTTTAGTGCAAAAGGTTCGATTGAATAAAAATAGTTCGAATAAAATCCTTCGAATTGAACGATTCGAACGATTTTAACCGATCGATCTAATGATTTTTATTTGATCAAAAAAATCTTAGAAAAGTGCTCTGCAAGGTCCCCATAGGCTAACATTGCACTTCGGTAGCTTTAATTTGGCAAAGTATGAAGTCAAAGTTTTTTTTAAAGAGACAGTACTTCGATTATCGAACTGTCGAATAGTCGAACGATTTTTACTTCGAATCGTTCGAATCATTCGATTCGATTGAATTTGACTAATTCGATGGTCAAAGTACCCAATAAATACTTTGAAATTCGAATATTTTTGCATTCTAACTATTCACTCGAGCTTAATAAATCTGCCCCTAAGTCTCATGCTTTAGACTTGAACTCCAGGCATAGTAAGCAAGCAAGCAATCCCCCCTCGACCCCGGAAACAGTTCTTATTCGACTATTCTCCACCTTAAACCTGTCGAGTTCATGTAGAAGTCAATGGCAGAGGTACCTTGTACTATTTGAACAAGTTAATAGTAGTGACGAGTCACATTTTTGCCAAGTATGGGTCAGAACTTTTCAATGGAATTTTTTTTATAAAAGGTTTATGCAATTGGCAGATTTTAGGGATGTTGCCAATTAAAACAAATACTCAGAAATATTATACAGTAGTTCCATAGAACAATGATGCCCAATTCTCCTCCAGTTAAACTGTTCCCACCAGCACCTCCCACAAGCCAAAGTAAAACATGAGCCTGACATCCCTGATATTCAGGATAAGAATTGATTGTGACTTTTGGATAGCTTTTGCCAATTGTTATAGCTCTTAAACCAGGAGGGGCTATGTACACCTTATAAAAAATAAGTGAAAGAAAAATTCATAACGTATAAGACATTACAAGTCCTGGCTATTTTTAGTAATCCTCTCTAGAAGAACACTCTGCTAATATATTTGTAGTTAGGCACTTAATATTCTTGGCAGATTTCTTACAGTTACAATCATGTCAGTATTTAACAGCTGTGTACTTTATACTGCAGAATATTAAGCAAAATTGCATCCTATTATATTAAAATCATTTGTGTGTTTCAGCTTGTGTATTTTAGCTTTCTTAGCAATTGTAAGTCTGAGAAAATATGTTCTTATTGAATATTATACTTTTTGCTTCATGTATAAGTAATAAAACATGTTGCATAAGTTTAAAAAGAGACTATGGGGCCCATTTACTAAGGGTCGAACTTTGAATTTTCAAGTAATTTTTGTGTACTTCGACCATCGAATAGGTCAAAATTCAATTCGAATTGAAAATACTTCACAAATTCGACCATTCAAAAATCGAAGTACTGTCTCTTTCAAAAACTTCGACTTCGACACTTCGCCACCTTAAACCTGCCGAATTGCTGTTTAGCCTATGGGGGAACCTCATAAAACCTATATGAGCCATTGGCTAAGTTTTGAGAAGTCTAAGTTTCTTTAGTAAAATTATACGATCGAATTTAATCAAATTTGAATCGAATTTAGTGGAAAAAACTTCGACATCGACTTTGACTATTGTACTATCGCACCTATTCAATGGTCGAATTTCAAAGTTTTTTCACTTCGAAATTCGACCCTTGATAAATCTGCCCCTTAGTCTCAGAGTCAGTAAGTTTCACCCCTGTATGGATTTCAGTTGCTCCTTGGCTAAACTCACAAGAAGAAACCAATATCCCCTCTGTATCAGTCGATATATAAGTTAAGTAAGTCATGCCCCTTGTATAATCTCTATATTATTGTTTAGATGAATGATATAAAACATAAATATTTAATCAGACTGCTAAACATAGTCCATAAAGTTTGTGAATAATGCTATAACAGATGGTATCTTTGTTGTTAACAACATGGGAAACATTTCCCTCCTACTAAAATGTCCATGTGGCCAACCATCTGGAAAAGCCCTGAAGACATGTAATTATATTTTAATAAAGCATAGGAAACAAACCAGGATTTATTTAAAAAAAATAAAATAAAGTTTTGAATTGGTGGTTCCATCCCCTGCAGGGAAGAAGGCACCATATTGCCTATGATTAAGGGATTTTATCCAGAAACGCGTTAGGTGTGTGATCAGCTACCTGCTACAATAAAAAAAGCCCAGAAGTGCCGTCTATTCGGATGATTGTGTATGATACAGTGGGGACACTGGAGACTGAGCACCTGGCATAGGGAGAAGTCTACGGTGAACGGTCTCTATTTTGGTTTTTTTAACTTGTTTTACGTGCTGCCTTAGACCCGGACAGAAAAACAAAAATGAAGGAGAGTAACAAGAAGCAGGATATAGCGCAGCAACCTGTAGCCAAACACTGGGCCGAGGCCAGGCATGATGTATCGGCCTTTAGATGCATGCCAATTGATCAAGTTAAACCTTGGCTCAGGGGAGGAGACATTGAGAATGAGTTGTTGCGGAAAGAAGCATTTTGGATACATGAATTAAATTGTATAGCTCCTAAGAGACTTAATGGACAGGTGGCAATGAATTGCTTTTTAACTTGAGGAACAGTGGTATACTTGAGAGGCAATTTTGTTTCTAAATAGCATCCTCTTTGAAAAAGTTACAAAATATTATCCACTTAAGTAACAGTATCTGGTTAAGTAATAAATACAACAGATACATTGTATAGAGAGAAACTTTAGATTGGAACAACAGATTTTTATTATGTTTTGCAGGATGAATTACATATGGAACTTTAAGAATATGCAACAACAAAGTAACTAAGATAGGGCTTAATGAGATTATATCTGACTACAGGTATTGGGGTGTCCACTAAATCAGCAATAAATTAGCAAAGTGTTTTCACTTTAAGAATATGTTTAAAGATTATTTCATAATTATATGTAAATTTTAAACTATTATATGTAAATTTTAAACTATTAATTATTTATTGGTATTGACACTTCACATTTTTTAACCTTTTAATTCGTTAGATCGTAAATGAATTATATGAATAATGAGATGTATTCTGATTGGTTGAAACTCATTAGCACCATGATGTAATTTTTTGGCGCCTTTTGGCACTGTCTAAGTATTTAAAAACAGTTTGCACATAGCATTATATCCTTGAAAAAGGTCCCAAAGAGGACCAAAACATCAGAATTGTATGAGATGTATGTGAAATAAAACTACAGAAAGGGTAGTGCTGGTCCTGGAATTTCTTTCCAAATAGACTGTACATATATATATATATATATATATATATATATATATATATATATATATATATATATATATATATATATATATATACTGTATATATATATATATATATGCAAAAATCCTGAATAATTTGTGTTGTTTTTTTTATAAAATAGGACTTTTAAAAAATCATGAATTTTTGGAATTTATTAAACCCAGAGGATGTAAAACTCTGAATCAGAAAATCCAGCATCTCAGACCTGTCGAGGTTGCATATAAGTCAATGGGAGAAGTCCCAATGATTCTTTGATGTGCGCTAGGTTTCGTGCCGTTCCCTGCAGTTTTCGGGCAAAAAAGCATAAGAAATTTCAGTTTTCGGATGAAAAATCTGAAAAAATTGTGAAAATCTGTTTTTTCCCGCAAAGCAAATTTCCGCAAAAATATGATAATAGAGTGAAAAACCAGAGCGGATTTGATCAGAGTTTGTAGCAGAAAAAATCTGCTACTGACAACTTCCTCGACTAATTCAATTAACTGATGAGCAGGTGTTGCTGTTGTAACAAAATTCATTCATATTAACAGTACATGTATTCCTTAATTTTAGAATTAAAAAATAGAATAAAAAATGAATGTAAATTGCAAAAGTGCTTATAATAGATAGTTCATCAATTTTATATTCACTTATTTTAATAAAATATTTCACTTTATTAATAATAATAATAATAATAATAATTCTACAATTAGCAAACTGAATATTGCATTTTGTAAAAATAACACCTTTAAGGGGGAATGTTACTTATTCTAATAAGATAAATTGCATACCTGATATAGTTTGCCCTGTATCACACTACAGGCATTGACTTGCTTGAAGTCTATGGGGCAGATTTATTATGCGGTGTAAAAAAGAAAAGCTGAATAATTTGCCACACATTGCCGGGCATTGCAGTGTAAAAAACAGCGTAAAAATTGTGTAATATTTTTATGTGCTTTTTCTTTGAGCATCTTCTGCTGGAACTTACTTAAAAAAGTAAAACAGCGGTGTAAAATAACTGCCGAAAATCATGGCATGGCAAGGCATAAAATAAAACACAGCTTGATAAATTTGACATTTATTTTACACCCAGATATGCTATGTTTTATCACCCAGCCTATAATCTTTATCATAATATTGAAAAAAATATATTATAAAGGGATCATGATGTACAAATAATGGGATGAAGCAGTCTCCTATGTATGATATTATATTCTCATTATATTTTTTGAGCATATATACCAAATAATGGATTGTTGATCCGACTTAAATGGACTATAGAATGGATTGCCATTACTCAAACATTTATATACTACTCTGAATTCCGTTTGTTACTTGAATTGCATACAACAGGATTAATTGAACTAAAGCTAAAATAGCATGTAAGTGGAACTTTAAAAACCTTAAAGGAACAGTAACATAAAGTGCATCAAAGTAATTAAAATATAATGTACTGTTGCTCTGCACTGGTAAAAGTTTAGAAACACCCCTATAGTTTATATAAACAAGCTGCCGTGTAGCCATAGGGGCAGACATTCAAGCTGGAAAAATGCACAGGATACACAGCAGATAACAGATGTAACACTGTATTCTTCAGGTCTTATCTGTGACCTGAGCCTTTTCTCCAGCTTGAATGGCTGCACCCATGGTTACACAGCAGCTTGTTTATATAAACTACAGTAAAGTTTCTAAACATAGAACTTTTACCAGTGCAGGGCAACAGTACATTATATTATAATTACATTGATACACTTTAATTTTTTGGTGGTACTGTTCCTTTAAGGCTTATTCACTTACTCTGATGCAGTAAGCAAAATTCAATTATGGATGCAAACGCCATGGTTTTTCCCACATTGCACCATTTTTCCCAGTATTCATGGATCATTATGCACTCTATGTGGGCGAGGAATTGGATGCAACTGCACTGCATCTGACTCATTTCTAGTGTTCGGCATGCGAGTGACATTTGCACCTGATTCTTTGGGTTTCATCTCAGTTGAGGCAATTTTTGCAGGGCGCTACTACCTGTACAGCACCATACGACAAACGAGCAGCAGTACTATATGGAAGGTCAAAACGTGCATTTGGACCCAAGTACCTTTATTGAAAATGGTTTTAGACACAAATCTCATGCGGGGAAAATCATATGTCTTGTAGATGTATATCTAAGCTATATCATATATCTTAGTAATGGAGTTCTTCAATCTGTAAATTGTATGCCAGGGCTCATCCTTCTGCAATATGGAGACAAATGATGAAAGGGTGAGGTAGTATCCTGCAAATGGGCTCAGAATTTAGTTAATATCATGAAGGAGGTAAAGTTTTATTTATACAGAAAAAAGTTAATGACTGACAAGAACTTCAAAAATGGGGCACTATAGAGTTGCTTTTTTTTTTAAAAGAAAAATTCTGACAGATCAAAAAGGGGAGGAGGTGGGACTGTGAGGGTGTAGGGCAGTGAGTACAGTACAAAAGGGGCGATGATACAAAACAGGCAGACTGGATAGGGAGTTAGTGAGAAGTGACAGAAGCTAATCGGAAGCAGAGAAGCTGACCAAGTGGTGGATTTAATAAGAAATGTCATTGGCACTTTTCAGAGCTTTGTGGATAAAGGATTTCCAGATAATGGGCCACATTAAATTCAGTGGAAAAAACAGGTTTATCACGTGAAAACTCACGGACAAGATTCAATTTGAGATGCAGTTCAATTCAGAAAAACTTATCTCACTGTTTATCACGTGAAAACTCTAGTAAAGACTATAGGGGGAAAAAGTGGATTTGGAGAAAATGTTTCCTGTTCGCATTACCTTTTTCTCATTGAATTAATTATGGCCCAGTGTGCTGAATAACTATGACATAGGCTTAACCAAACAAGATAGATTTTACAGTTTTATTGTAACAGTTTTGCCATTATACTTAGTTAAACAAAAAGGCTAATAATCAACATAGTTCTTTTCTTATACAGGTATGGGGCCTATTATCCCGAATGCTCGGGACCTGGGGTTTTCTGCACAAGAGTTCTTTCTGTAATTAAGTCTACTAAAAATTAATTTAAAAATTAAATAAAAGGATGGGAGATGGTCTTCTCGTAATTTGAAACTCAAATCATAGGCGGTACTGTTGAATAATAGCATGTAACTGTATACAAATCAATGATCACAACCAATCTGCTTTTTCTTCAGGATTGTTCAGTCCAATAAGGAAATCAATACATTTTTACTATGAAATAAAAAAAGCTTTATTGGGAATGTTTTACTGCACCTTCTGGGAAACATTACTGCAATGCAGAATATAGAATTTGAAATGTATGTGCTGGTCCATCTGCTTTACATACGGAAAATATACTTTACTTAGAAAAAGAAGGACATTGGGTGAGAAGGATAGATTCCAAGAAAAGATTAGTGCTTAAAATACAAGAATTGTGCACAGAACTCTGTTCATGCATATCCAGGCCTTTTATTATTAGGTCTGTATTAAATCTAAGCAAGGCATCTGGATTACTAACAGCATGAATGTATACATAAGCAATTCTTGGAACATGGGAACATCAATATCCATTTTATACAATCTAATTAGCAGGAAGAAACCCAGTGATTTATTGGAACTCACTCTCCATATCCTGAAATCATAAACAAGTAGCCTATAACAGATGGGGACAAATGATCTCTCTACCCGTAGCCACACAGACATGACACTGCTTCTGAGTTATGCATTAGCCTAAGAAAAAATTATTTGACTATTACTCTAAAATGTGCTATAGAGATAAGCTGATTTAAATATTAGCTGCAGTAAAAACGTTATTTAAAATTGTTGTCTATGGGGACCGTACTTTACCTTGAGATGGATAAATGAAGTTCTAGCATGCTTTTGGGGAAAAACATATTGGAAACATGTATACAACTACAAAAAAATTGGTTAGCTGCTAGGATGCAATAAATAACAAGAGTCTGGTAACATGCAACATTTAGGGGCAGATTTATCAAGGGTCGAATTGAAAATTCAAATCTTTTTGGAAATCGATTCGAGTTTGAAGGTCGATCCTATTAACCCGAATTTAAAAAATGTGGATTTTTTTAATAAATTTCGATTTGTCATTTTTCC
The DNA here is from genome assembly GCF_017654675.1 of Xenopus laevis. Taxonomy (NCBI): domain Eukaryota; kingdom Metazoa; phylum Chordata; class Amphibia; order Anura; family Pipidae; genus Xenopus; species Xenopus laevis. The sequence continues at coordinate 84,091,816 of NC_054376.1, forward strand.
CCCCCCCCCAAATTTCGAGTTTGTGGGAGTTTATGGGAGTTTTTATAAAATCCCATAAACTCTAAATTAGACCCTTGATAAATATGCCCCTTACATTTACTGGAATTAAATTGACAAACTACAACTGCTTCAAAACATTAAGGGGCAGATTTATCAAGGATCGAATTTCAAGTTTACTCCCATAAACTCTAAATTCGAAAAAAAATCTAATCTGGACTAATCTAAATTTATTTAAAAAAATGAATTTTTTAAATTTGGGTGAATACGATCGACCTGCAAACTCAAATAGAATTCGATTTAATTCGATTCTAGTTTTTTCACACAAAATAATTTTTTTTTTTCTCAAAAGTCCACCGAACTTCTCCAAATTGATAGGCTAAAATATCAACTCTGCAGGTTTTAGATGGTGAATAGTCGAATTTGGATTCTTAAAGGGACAGTACATGATAAATTTTGAAATTCAAATTTTTTTTAAACTCGAATCGAATTTGGACTATACCCTAGTCGAATTACACTAAAATGAACTCAAAATTCGAATTCAAAAATTTGAATTTCCAATTTGATCCTTGATAAATCTGAGTGAGTGAAATACAGCGCAATCAGTTAACTGCCGGAAAAATAGTTATCCACATATTTGTTATACCATATCCATAAGTTAGAGCCATATACTGCCTTGGAATGGTGTTTTCTTGCTTTCTGATAGCTTGCATGGTTTGTTCTTTCATGTATGGAAGGTTTTCTCTTATTGTTTAATGAGGACAGCATAATATAAATATAAAGAATTGGGAGTTAGAGATGAGAATATTTATAATATTATTAACAGCCTCATAATTGATTGGTAGTACCGTATGGGCATCATGTCATTATTTATGAGAGCACCTTCTGGCCTGTTGCTTAGCCACAGTAGTCCAGCTGCTCTTGCTGCAATAAAGTTTCCCCAAATTCTAGCATACTAAAGGACAGGGATTATGTCCATGATTTATGTTAAGTATGTGATTATCAGACTTTTGGATCAAGGAGTAGTGATGAGAAAAATTTGACGTGCAGCATGGCAAGACAATAAAATTTGGGGGCCCATAGACATCAATGCATTTTGGCAAATTTTCACAGTTTTTGGCGAAACGAGTCAGATTCGCCCATTACTATCAAGGAGTCATTATCAAGGAAGTGCCGAGTATTGTAGCAAGAAACGCGTAAGTCCATTACACCCACCGCACCAGATTTGTACTACAGTGTGTGTTTTAATAAAGCCGATGATAAAAGACAAAATTTGTGTCCCTGCATGGATTTCCAGGACAGCGCTCGTCAATGCGGGAGTCCTTACTGCTAATGAAGTGTAACGGCATGGAGTAGGCGGTGTCTCGCAAAGGGCAGCGTCTGGAAGGACACATCAACTGGGTGAGCTCTGATGCGTTCGCATCATATCTATTTGTTTGCAATGACATATATACTGTAGTTTCTAGGATTATATATCCCACTCTAAATGTACGATAATATAGGAAATCACCAAGAATTCCTGTGACCTTTATAATAACACTTAGGGGCAGGTTTATCAAAATATGACATAGAACTCACCACAGAAAAACTTGCCCACTTTCTATGTATTCTTATGGGATCTTATGAAGTGTATTTATCAATGAGTGAAAGTCCAAGTTCACCATTTGATAAATACGCTTCTAAAAATTCCACAGGAATAAATAGAAAGTGGGTGAGTTTTTCTGTGGTGAGCTCTCGCATTTTGATAAATTTGCCCCTAGGACTTTGACCTTGTGCTTTTATATTGCCTTAGTGATCAGAACATCTTTATAAATTAAGCTTGGAGATGCATTATCCTGTGAATCATTTAGAGCAGTGGGTGAAATAACCTTCCATACTGGGCTATATTGAGGGTTTGTGCTGATTCTGCATAATCTGCATTTAATGGAAGTTTTGTCCACTTTAAAAGTCATATTAAGTAAATGCAGCTTTTCGCTGATCATCTGTCAAGGAGAAATGTTATTCTTCATCTGCTACTTCTCACGAGTAATGGTTGAAATCAGTGTATTACTATTCATGTCCTTGATTTCTGTGTTACAGGTGGCTCATAATTAGCCTCTGTGACTCCAGTACCTTGCGGCTTCCTTGTTAGTTAACCAAACAATCCTTCATATTCTCTGCCTCTGGTTCTGGTTACATTTCTTCTATCAACTCATATATGTCCTTGGCCACTCTCCTTCACTCAATATTCATCTTCTCCATGCATACTAATTACAGCCTTTTGATTCCTTTATCAGTACTACAAAACAGTCAAATATACCCACTCCTTCTATCTCTACAAATCTTCTTTAAATATCTATCAGTCCATCTGCCACTCCATCTGTTATACCAGGCATTTTTTTAAATGGAAGTACTGTTTGTTAAAAATATAGCTATATACTTTTTTCCCCCATTCTCTTGAGTTTTTCCAGGCCCCTACTATCTCCATAGTAACTCCATCTTCTAATCCATGACCTACATCCAACTCCCTGTGGTTATCTTGCTCAGACCTGCTCAAAATTGTTAGTGTTTTTTTCAATACCTTATTTATTCAGAAAGAAAATACCCACTATTTTCTCAAGTTTTGAGTTTTGTCAAACGGGGCTTTTTATTGTCACATTCTCAACATTATATCATACATTTCTTGTTATGCTGTTCCAACTTTTGCTGTTACTTTAAATAAAAAAGCCAGGCAAGATAATTCAAAAGACTTGGTCACGGAAATACATGCAGCAGACAAAGCACAGGCATAATGTATGTAGAATAAACTATTTAGGCAATCTGGGTGTAAGGGATAACATAGGAGGCGATGTGGAGGCAGCAGGAGGAAAAAAAAGTATTTTAGGCAAGAGCTGGTTGAACCCACAGGACACAGACAGGAAAAGGGCAGGAACAGGGTGACGAGGGTGATGAGTCAGAATGGAACAGGTGCAGAGCGGAACAGGACGGAGATGGTGAATATCAGGACTGGACTAGACAGGATGAAGAGGGAGATGACTCAGGACAGGAACAGACTGGATGGAGCAGGAGTGGAACAGGAACAGACTGGATGGGACAGGACGGTGTGTTGTAGATCAGATCAAACTCTTTAATTATTATTATTTATTATATATTCTTCTTAGCATCCCAATTGAATTAGTAATAATAGTTTATCTGCTTAGAGTAGTTTACTTACTAGTATAAACCGTCATATCTACTTAGGTCAGGTTGTTTACTTGTATAAAATTTCTTTAGCGGATTTCTTTAAGGGCAAAGATATAGGGACAATTTAGACTTCTGCTACTTGTAATGGTCATTAAAAAACCCTATATTACTCCTTTCCAATGATATTGGTAGCATCACCTGTGTTCATTATCAGCATGGGTGATTATCAATTAAAAATGCTCATCAAGCAATGATTTGCATCTGGGGGAGATGAATGGTGCTTCTCATCCAATACGATGCAGCCTGAAGAAAGTAGCAGATATTTTGGTAAGTTAGTATGGTTTAACTACTGTCTGTGAATTTGATATTCTAAGACAAATTATGTTAAGTATCCTATATGTAATGTTGTGAACAAAATTGTGGTTAAGACGTAAATGTGTTTTATAGATATATTAGAATAGATAGATAGATGTGTGGGTCGACCTTAACCTGACGGTTAGTTACCCGCACCTGTCCCTAACCCAGTGAGCCTCCATAATAATAGGATCGTGCCAGACCTACCCTTCTGTGATGTCACAGCAGGTGAAAATCTATAAAAAGGAAAACCTGCAGGAAGTGGGGCACAACAAGGGTGATAGAACTGCAAGGGGCAGTCAATGCTGGGGCATTGAAAAGCAACATTATGTACTGTTAAGTATGATGTGGAATAAAAGACCCCACAAGTAAAAGTTTTTTTAATGGCATCTCTCCCTGTGATATTATTTATATAATAAACAGTTTTGAGCCTTTTGAAGCTGAAGAAAATGACCACATTAATTGGTCTGCTCATTAGTGTATTCATTATTCAATCAAACAAACAAGTGATCCCTTTCCTAATGTATTTATCCTGCGGTTGAAGCAGAGGTCTGACCTAAGTCAGTGAGGATTGATTCAATAATAAGAGAGAAAAAAGGTCCCCGGCTTGCTCAACCTCGCTCAGCAGTCTCTCAATTGTTCCAACTACCTATCAATTAGACAATATCTATATTAACGTGCAATCTTACAGATTACCCTATAGCAATTGTTCCAACTACCTATTAATTAGACAATATCTATATTAACGTGCAATCTTACTGATTACCCTATAGCAATGATTGCTATAGGGTAATCTGTAAGATTTCACGTTAATAAAGATACTGTCTAATTAATAGGTAGTTGGAACAATTGCTATAGGGTAATCTGTAAGATTGCACGTTAATATAGATATTGTCTAATTGATAGGTAGTTGGAACAATTGAAAGACGGCCGAATGAGGTTGAGCAAGCGGGGTACTTTTTCTTCTCTCTTATTATTGTATTCATTATTCATCAACAGGTCATATGATGGGCTGTTGTTTTAATCTTTTTGATAATAAAGTTGAAGTGTCTCTGCGTCCAGTCCCTGTGTCCGTGGGATTGCGCTACTGCGCATGTGCCCCACGGACCTCTAGCGTCCGTTAATTTAACGGTCTTAATGTCTAGTACTGTATATTACATGTAAAAAAGTTGAAGCATAAAAACCAAAGAATTTGTAGCATGAAAGCTGTCTTACTACAAAATAACTCGAAAGGTTAAAGAACTGATGTTAAAATACCATTTTGTGACTGTTAAAAGCAACATTTTCTACAGCCTGAGAATCTGTTTTTTTGTATTCCTAAGAACTTCTGTCGGCTCAACTTTTCCTTGCTGACTCACTCAACCAGATGGAGAGATTTCAGGCTTGTACAGTACAAAACCCACGTAATCCTCTAATGCAACTTCCAAATAATCAATGTTATGTGCAATTCCCATTCCATCTGAAGATGAGAGACCAGCAGAGCATTACAGAATGAAAACTAATATCTGTCTCATATCTTCGCAATCAGTAGCCTAGGAAGAAGTTAAAAGAAATGTTTTCCCAAATTCTAAGACTAAATGTACTGCTGCACCTAAGAGTCATCAAATACATTATCATGTATCTTGTTCATACTTCCATAAAATGACTAAATCTGTCTAAATGTGCACTAGGCTACACAAGTAAATGAGATGTGCTCATCTTATTGCAGCATGCTTGAGATCATTCAGTACAGACTTTCAAACAAAAAAAAATCCCTGCAACAGTTTTTCTCTTTTTGTTCACTAATTTGTTTTTGTTCACTTATCTGTAGTGATGAGCGAATCTGTTCCGTTTTGCTTCGCTGAAAAATTTGCGAAACTCTGAAAAAACCAGCAAAAAATTTTGCGAAAGCATTGAAGTCAAAATAATTTTGACATGTGACAATACACGCACATTTACATATTATGTCATAGGGTAGTACTAAACCAATACAGTATGACAGTGGAGATTTGAAAATTACCTCTCCTCTAAAATACAACACACAAATACCCTTCATGAATAAACATGAAGAATCGTAACCCAAATCATAGCAACAAAAATTCAGGCATTTGTGCCCTGATGTTAGGAATTTGAAAATTCCCCAAGAAGAGCTTGTGGCTATCACAGCCCAATAACAAATTCAAGCTTAAGAAGTCTATTCTTCAAAATAAATCTGCACGCACTCCTGCGACCACAGCCATGAGGGTAAAAGAATAACTTTATTCCATGTAGTTAAAAGGTATGCGTCCTAACGCGTTTCGTATCAGCAGATACGTAATCATATGCCTATATGTAATCATATGCCTATGATTACGTATCTGCTGATACGAAACGCGTTAGGATGCATACCTTTTAACTACATGGAATAAAGTTATTCTTTTACCCTAATGGCTGTGGTCGCAGGAGTGCGTGCAGATTTATTTTGAAGACTAAAGTTTGCCTAAGCTACGGGTTTGGGGCACGGCACCCGGACCACTTGGCCAACTTGGTGAGTGAAAAGCCCTTCGGCTGTTTTCCATTTTCTAATATTCTAAGTGAAGGGCCTGGGGTCTGGACACCCAGGTCAAATCCGTCTGTTTGGTAAGGATTACCCAGCGGTTCTTTAGTAACAAACGATTTGGATCATTATTAACCCTTTGCCTGCCAAGCACGTACGGCGTACGTGCTGGCAGGCAAATGCTCAGGCTGCCAAGAACGTACATTGTACGTTCTTTAGCAGCTGAGCGCTCTCTCTGCTTCGGCGGCTTTTGCCGCCTCCGCAGAGAGTGGGGAGAGAAGACAGCCCCCTAGGCAACGAGGCTGGGGGGCTGTCAAGTCGGATCTGCGACTCGATTGTCGCAGATCCGACTTCAAAGTAGCAGACGCATCGCATGGAGCGTCTGCTACTACACTCACCTTCTTCCTGCCTGCAGAGCCGCCCACGCACTTCCTGCTGCGCAGCAACTCTGCAGACACGCTGCCAGGACTCCTCCAAAGAAGACAGCGATTCTCCTGCTCCAAAAACGGTAAGTGCACGTTTTTTTACACACTTACCTGCACCTACACATACTTACAGTACATTTATGCATTTTAGTAAAGATTGGAATTTTTTTAAATTTTTTTTTTTTAATTTTAGCACACTTGGTCCCTTTTGTACAGTTATTTACACTTATTTACACTTATTTACATGTATTTGCACACTCAGATAACTTTTATTAGTGCACAAATATGTATACACAAACAGGTGTTTTTTTTTTTTTTACGAATTCATTATACTGTTATCTTTTGTTTTTTTTGCCTAAAAACGTGTTATTTTGGCAGCGTGACTATTGGATAATCGATTTCGGCCACTAATTACGCTGTCAGAACAATTATTTTGTTATTTCATTGATTTACGCTATTTTTGTGGTTTTATTGCAATTTTATCCCTGCATTATTGTTCCCTATGTATCTTTAGTATCGTTTTGCTGTTTGGTGCTTTGGTATAGAAAGATAGATTTTACTTAGTTTGATCCGCCAAAATATGTGCTTTCCAAAAATATATGGGTTTCTGGGGGTCTTTTTACAGTTTGGGGGTCTTACGGCACATAACGTACAGTTAGGGTTCTCTTTTCTGCAGCTTAGTTGGCTAGCGTGAAAATTCATAGTTACGTTTTTCATTTGGGGTCCATACACAACACATACTTTGGTAAATCTATACATATTGGGCATCAAACTATTTATTAGACCTCTGACGTCCATATTTAGAGAGATTTTTCTTTGTACGTAAAACATTGTGTCCGATAAATGCGGCAAACTGCAACATTTTTAGGCGATTTTCAGAAATGTTGTAAAAACCTATATGTTTAGAAAAGCTTTGCAGTTTGGTAGTTTCGTGTAGAAAGACGTCGTTATCTTTGTTGGAATCGGCAGAATGTGTACTTTCCAAAAATGTATGGTTTTGGGGGGTCATTGCTGTTAGGAGGGTCTTGAGGCAAATAATATGAAGTCAAGGGTCTATGTTCACAGAAGGCGAATGGGCAGCGGAGAAAACTCATATTCACTATTTTTATTTGGGGTCCGCACATGCCAGCTGCCTTGGTATATCTATGCATATTGGGCATCAAACTGTTCAGTAGACCCTTGGCATCAATATTTATGGTGTTTTACAATTGTATGTAAGAAATTGGGTGAGATAAATGCGGCCAATTGCAATATTTTTAGGCGATTTTCAGAAATGTAAAAACAGTTGCTTTTATCGCCAAATTTAGGAAAGGCTTGCGACTTGGTACTTTGGAGTACAAAGACATGCATACCCAATTTGGATTCGCAGGAATGTGTACTTTCCAAAAATATATGGTTTTATGGGGTGAACGCACTTTTTTCTACCTTTGCCCCCCCCAAAACAATGTAAATGTGTTGATTTTGCAGTACCTGAAATGACAGACCATATGGGGGTCTTTGTTTTGGGGCCCCTATACGCCACGTGCTTGGGTACACCTATACATATTGGGCATCAAACTGTTCAGAGGACCCCAGGCTTTCATATTTGGGGTGATTTGTCTTGATACCTAAAAGTATGTGGGTAATACAATGCTGCAGGGTCGAAATTTTGAAGTCATTTTTGGAAATGTCCCCAAAATCACCAAATTTAGGAATGGTTTGCGGCTTGGTACTTTGGAGTACAAAGACATGCATACCCAATTTAGATCCGTGGGAATGTGTACTTTCCGAAAATATATGGTTTTCTGGGGTGAACTTACTTTTTTCTACATTTTCCCCCCTCAAAACAATGTAAATGTGTTGATTTTGCAGTACCTGAAATGACAGACCATATGGGGGTCTTCGTTTTGGGGCCCCTATACGCCACGTGCTTGGGTACACCTATACATATTGGGCATCAAACTGTTCAGAGGACCCCAGGCTTTCATATTTGGGGTGATTTGTCTTGATACCTAAAAGTATGTGGGTAATACGATGCTGCAGGGTCGAAATTTTGAAGTCATTTTTGGAAATGTCCCCAAAATCACCAAATTTAGGAATGGTTTGCGGCTTGGTACTTTGGAGTACAAAGACATGCATACCCAATTTAGATCCGTGGGAATGTGTACTTTCCGAAAATATATGGTTTTCTGGGGTGAACTTACTTTTTTCTACATTTGCCCCCCTCAAAACAATGTAAATGTGTTGATTTTGCAGTACCTGAAATGACAGACCATATGGGGGTCTTCGTTTTGGGGCCCCTATACGCCACGTGCTTGGGTACACCTATACATATTGGGCATCAAACTGTTCAGAGGACCCCAGGCTTTCATATTTGGGGTGATTTGTCTTGATACCTAAAAGTATGTGGGTAATACGATGCTGCAGGGTAGATATTTTGAGGTGATTTTTGGAAATGTCACCTAAAGCACCAAATTTAGGAATGGTTTGCGGCTTGGTACTTTGGCGTAGAAAGACATGCATACCCAATTTGGATTCGTTGGAATGTGTACTTTCCGAAAATATATGGTTTTCTGGGGTGAACTTACTGTTTTCTACTTTTGCCCCCCCCCTAACGATGTAAATGTGTTGATTTTGCAGTACCTGAAATGACAGACTATATGGGGGTCTTCCTTTTGGGGCCCCTGTATGCCACGTGCTTGGGTACACCTATACATATTGGGCATCAAACTGTTCAGAGGACCCTAGGCTTTCATATTTGGGGTGATTTCTCTTGATACCTAAAAGTATGTGGGTAATACGATGCTGCAGGGTAGATATTTTGAGGTGATTTTTGGAAATGTCACCAAAATCACCAAATTTAGGAATGATTTGCGGCTTGGTACTTTGGCGTAGAAAGACATGCATACCCAATTTGAATTCGTGGGAATGTGTACTTTCCGAAAATATATGGTTTTCTGGGGTGAACTTACTGTTTTCTACTTTTGCCCCCCCAAAACAATGTAAATGTGTTGATTTTGCAGTACCTGAAATGTCAGACTATATGGGGGTCTTCCTTTTAGGGCCCCTATATGCCACATGCTTGGGTACACCTATACATATTGGGCATCAAACTGTTCAGAGGACCCCAGGCTTTCATATTTGGGGTGATTTGTCTTGATACCTAAAAGTATGTGGGTAATACGATGCTGCAGGGTCGAAATTTTGAAGTCATTTTTGGAAATGTCCCCAAAATCACCAAATTTAGGAATGGTTTGCGGCTTGGTACTTTGGAGTACAAAGACATGCATACCCAATTTAGATCCGTGGGAATGTGTACTTTCCGAAAATATATGGTTTTCTGGGGTGAACTTACTTTTTTCTACATTTGCCCCCCTCAAAACAATGTAAATGTGTTGATTTTGCAGTACCTGAAATGACAGACCATATGGGGGTCTTCGTTTTGGGGCCCCTATACGCCACGTGCTTGGGTACACCTATACATATTGGGCATCAAACTGTTCAGAGGACCCCAGGCTTTCATATTTGGGGTGATTTGTCTTGATACCTAAAAGTATGTGGGTAATACGATGCTGCAGGGTCGAAATTTTGAAGTCATTTTTGGAAATGTCCCCAAAATCACCAAATTTAGGAATGATTTGCGGCTTGGTACTTTGGCGTAGAAAGACATGCATACCCAATTTAGATTCAGGGGAATGTGTACTTTCCGAAAATATATGGTTTTCTGGGGTGAACGTACTGTTTTCTACCTTTGCCGCCCCCCAAAACGATGTAAATGTGTTGATTTTGCAGTATCTGAAATTACAGAACAAACGGGGGGTCTTCCTTTTGGGGCCTCCTATGCCACGTGCTTGGGTACATCTATTCATATTGGGCATCAAACTGTTCAGTGGACCCAGGATTTTATATTTGGGGTGTTTTACATTGATACCTAATGATGTGTGGGAGATATGTTGCTGTAGAGTGGAAGCTTTGAGGTCATTTTTCAAAAAATTCACCAATTTCTATAAAACACTATAACTTTAGGAAACAATTGCAACTTGGTGGTTTGGAGTACAAAGATATTTCTACCCATTTTTGATTCACCAGAATCTGTTCTTTCTAGTAATGGGTAGTTTTCTTGGGTAAACCTACTGTTAGTGGAATGTTTGGCCTTGAAATCAAAAGTATGCCGTTTGGGGAGTGTTGCTTTGGAAATTTGGTTGTGTACTGCTTGTAGATTTTGAGCTATACAAGTGAGAAATCTCCATAAAACTATATATATTTGGTATTGTCGCGTTCAGGAGACATAGACCTTTCTAAATCAGCTGTGTTCTCGTACGTAAAATGAATGATGTTTCTGATATACGTGATTGTTCTTCGTGCAACATGATTTTTTTCATTTTATTTGACACTTAGAATCCAATATTTTTTTAGAGAAGTAGAATTACACCAAAATTCTTGCATATTGTGAAAGTTCAGGTTGTCCTGAAAAAAACAATATATTGTTTTCCTGGGTTAACTAAAAGACCACCCCAGGAAAGGCCCTTAAAGTGAAAGAGTGCAAAATATCTAAAAACTGCTTGGCAGTAGATGTTCGCATCTAGGACAAAACGGCTGGCAGGGAAAGGGTTAAGGGATTTAACCCGTGAATTTTAGAAGTAGTATTGATTCACATATTTGTTTCACTAATGTCCAGAAGAGATTAGAGCCGGCTTTTTTCTTTTTGTTATTTTGCTTAAGAAGTCTATTGCAAAGACATTCTTGATAAAGTGCATATTGTGCTTATGTTGCAGCAACCAAAAGTTTACATTTTGCAGTTATGTGTCTTTGACTGAAAATTCTAGCCGAGTAATGTATCTAAATAATGTATTACTGTGATGTCTAGCACGGACTTATATTCCATTAATATTTCATTTTGGATGCAAAGATTATTTTATGTACTGATTCACAGTGAGATTAGAGAAACATAGCTTTAAAAAAATGTTTTCCATTGAAGACATGCTTTGCTGAATTTCTCCCATAAATAACTCAGGCATAACACAAGGCATGTTGTGGCTCACCAGCTACTGCAGGACAACAGCAGCAAGGCTTTTCCCTGAAATAGGATGTTTATTTTTACTTTATCTCGTACTACAAGATACTTCAGGTATTGATACCAGTTAGATGCTTCTGAATTGCCTTTAATATGCTTATACTGTCCAGAAACAATTGAAGGGCAACATTCTGGCATTTTAATTCGTAATTGTACCTACCTAGCAGTCAGAAATATTGCACTTCAGTTGGATTCCTCTAAACTACTATGTCAGGGACATTTTCTTACTTAATACCTAGGCATTTCTTTTTTGCCACATGAAAAATTATATTGGAATTGTTTACTAAAAAGCATTCCATTTACCTTGACCCTTCTAAACCACATACATTCAGCTACATATTAGATCTTTAATGTTTGGTAGTTATGAATCCCTTGTTAAGCAGCCTGACAAGTGTTAGTACCTTATAATGACTAACCTCTGGTTTCTAGGTGTTCATACGATGGGAGATGAAGAGAACAGTGGAACACCCAGGAAAGTACCCTGTAAGCGGGCAATATTCTCAGTAGAGAAGCATGGTCTTAATGATAACTTCTTCCCGCAGGTAATTGATGCAGAGGTCCATTTCGGAGGTAAGTATGCACAGAACGAGGACGAGAGGAGGACAGACCAGCCCAACTGGGAATTGCTGACCAGACCAAGGTAAGTGAGTGGTTACCACTGGGGGCACACAGAGCAGACCTGACAGGGATACTGGTGTAGACAAATTGTAGCACGGTGGATATTTGATTTAATGATTTACAATATATATCTGATTTATAGTGAATCAAACCTTAAGTTTGAGTAAGTATAAGATTTTGGGATAGTTATTTGAATCCAATGTCCCTGATGTAGTTATATTGCTGGACAAACATTCTATAGCTAACACAGGCATTGTTGGCCAGCAAACATCTTTAAGAATGAATAAACAGACAGCAGACAGACAAGACTCAGATTGAGTAACAAACTGTGTCTTGGTGAAAGAGATCAGCAAGATACAAATCTTGCTGATCTTTTAGAATTCCATTGGACAGCATTTTGGGCTAGCTAACTATATTGCCTAGGTCAGCATTTGGGGTTAAAGGTCTCTCTAACTGTTGATTATAAAGCACACCTTCACTTTACATGGGTAGCTTCGCCTCGGACCCATGAGTGGGTGCCAGGATTTGGATCATCGCTTGATTATCGGGAACCTGAGGGTGATGAACCAAAGGTTGTGGGGCTCCCCGATTGTGCAGAACTGGCTATTCTTGTAATTACCATCATATGAAGTTAAATTTTTAAATTCTACCTTTACTTGTGTGTGTGTAAGTTATTGCTCACAAGCAGTATATCAAAAGGTTTAATCATTGATCCTGTATATTTGTATTCATATATTTATTTTAATTAATACAAGTATTATTATTGATAAAGGTTTACTCCTTTATTACACAAGTCTGCGGGAGTAACAGCTCCGTCTCTTGCAGAGAATGCAAGCACGACCAACACAGGAACAACAATTCCGCTGAAATAAAATGTTTTAAAGGCAAAGCCTGAGGATGGTGTGCTTCATATCCTGTTATTCAAGATAAGGAATTTGGCTGACTTGGAAGCAGCTGGGAGTGGATGCACCCTGGAAAAAGTAAGTGGTGTGCTGAAGAAAAAATTGTATTTGGACTGTTAGGGAGCGAAGTACAGCTTTAGTCTATCTCCTTCGCTAGCGAAATTACGCCAGTGACCGTTAGTAAATCGGCGAAGTACCGAAATGACGAATTTTCGCCAGCATTAGTCACTTTGCCCTTTAGTAAATTTGCACTTATATTGATTAATTGCTAGTTTAGATAAAAATCTGACTTTCTACTAATTTGTTTCAAAATTGGGTGTTTTTACAGTCACCAGCAGAGCTGGAAATACATTGAGATATAACCTCATGTGACAGGTAATTAATCTTCCCTGTTGATGTGGCTGGATCAGGCCAGTGTCAATTTTGAACTGTGTGAGCCTTATTTGTAAGTACATGCCCTACAATAATTGCTATGTAATATTTTTACATATTTTATCTTAAATAAGACTGGAATAAACAAAAAAATATATTTTTTGCTTCTTTACAAGTGGTTTAGGATAGGTTCTCTGTAAGACAGGTTATTGTTTCTGCTTTTTATTGCTGCATTGCATTCTCGTTTATCCAAGAAGGCAGCAACTTCCACAGGTTCTTTGTGTTCTCTGTCCCCAGGCAGCAACTTCTGCAGGTTCTTTGTGTTCTTTGTCCCAAGGCCACAACTTGCACAGGTTCTTTGTATTCTCTGTCCCCAGGCAGCAACTTCTGCAGGTTCTTTGTGTTCTCTGTCCCCAGGCAGCAACTTCTGCAGGTTCTTTGTGTTCTCTGTCCCAAGGCCGCAACTTGCACAGGTTCTTTGTGTTCTCTGTCCCAAGGCCGCAACTTGCACAGGTTCTTTGTGTTCTCTGTCCCAAGGCCGCAACTTGCACAGGTTCTTTGTGTTCTCTGTCCCAAGGCCGCAACTTGCACAGGTTCTTTGTGTTCTCTGTCCCAAGGCCGCAACTTGCACAGGTTCTTTGTGTTCTCTGTCCCAAGGCCGCAACTTGCACAGGTTCTTTGTGTTCTCTGTCTGCAGGCAGCAGCTATCACAGATCAATCGGGCACTCTGTCCCCAGGCAGCAACTTATACTAATCAACACACCAACCCGACAAACTTTAGACAGTCCCTGGCTGCTCTGCAGGGAAACAATCATACTTTCAAACCCAAGGGGGAGCCCCCTCACCTCACTTCACAGAGCAGCTTTGTTTGTTTTCCTTTAGAGCAGCCAGCGATCAGTCTTGCTGTATCTGCTTCTATGGCAGAAATTATTTGGCTTGTGCTGTTTTGATAATTTATGACGATCCCTAAGCTTAACCTCCCCACAGAAGCCCAAACCCCACTGAGCATGTGCATGGTCTTGGTCTTTCAAAGATGTTTAACAAAGTTACAATATGATGACCCCCTGCTGCCTACTTTGAAAGCTGCATTAACCAGTCACAGCTACTTGGAATTCAGGCAAAACCGTTAAGGGGAATGCAGCACTGGGCTGTCTCATCTATGTCGCATATGTCAAGTGGCATATTTTTCATTCCGCAAGAGCTGCTGGCAAGCTCCATTTTTTTCAGCAGGACCCCCCCCCACCTTCTATCACAGGCAGGCCACCTCTGGCTCCCCCTTAATGGCAGCTCTCCCTTCCCTCATTCGCCAACTTCATTTGATTGACGTGGTGTTCTTCCTCTTATCTACAGTAGTATCTAGTCAGTGAGTATCTAGTAGAATTACATCTGAGGCAACTAGTCATTAAGAGATTTTCTTGAAAACGTTTCATCACTCATCTGAGTGGCTTCTTCAGTTCAACTTGAAGAAGCCACTTCTTCAGTAGTGAAATATTTTCAAGAAAAACTCTAAATGTCTACTAGATATTGCTGCATTGTGTGTCATTTTTAGAGAGCTAGCTTGTCATGGCTTCCACCATAAATAGTCCTATGCAGCCCAGCAGAGTATTGGAAATTCTCCCGGTGGGTTTAGGCTATTTTCCTTTATATCATAAGCCCTGGAGATCCGATTCTCTGGAGGGCCCTATGAGATCCACTCAGACCATGGCATCTTTATTCATAAAATGTGCATCTTCCTTGAATAGGCAACTGCTGCGTTGGATGAAAGAATTACAAAAGAAAATACTATTCAGAGCTTTATTTCACTTCGAAAGGGTTGCAGTGGTGTAACTATGGAGGCAGAACCTGCAGTCGTGGGGGGGGGGCACCGTTTCAGAAAAACAAATACTGTCCTTTGTATATTTTTAACTTTGTTGCTTATTAATAGCATTGGGATCAAACATTATTTTTTTACTGATCAGGCTGGCAAAATACCAGCCAGGTGGCAGCCCTGGGCCCAGGGGCATTTTATACTGTTCTGGGGCTGACAGTCATGAAAAACACTGTGCACCTATTTGTTAACTTATTGGTGTGGCTGCAACTCTTTCTCATTATGAGATTGTGGGTGACTCAGAACAGAGGGCTGCAATTCAAAGCCAAGTATCTGTGTTAGTAAACATGTTTCTTCCTGTCACCCATTAGTCGCAGAATTGAATCTGACTTTTGTTCATGTTTTTTCATGAGGGGCATTTTATGCTGAAAAGTAATCAGTTTGATTCAGTTGTCTTCATTAATAAATCTGAGGCAGTCCACTTTGTTCTGACTGTTTGGTGTCATTCACTAAACAGTGCTAAAGCACATACAGTATCCCAGTCTTGCGCCTCTCTATATAGAGAGTTATTTAATGAAATGCCTGCATCGCATGTTTCTCCTCAGTTAAAAGGCTGCAGTGGTTTAGTGAAGTAATTTGGTAAATTGTGCTTCAGAAAAGCTGCAGTGACATCTTGTGGCTATATGTTCCAATGAAGCAAAAATGTAACAGAAAGTATCAGTTTCAAATAATCGATGATACCGGTATAGAATTTAAAGGGCAGTGTTAAGGAGTTGTTCTCATTTAACCCTTTAAGTGCCAGCAGAATTTCCCATTTTGGTTACGCGAAATGCCAGCCGTTTTTAAGCATTTTGTACTTGTTCAGTTTAACAAGGTTTTATTGTAGAAAAACCTCCATGAAACTAGGAAAATTATATATTGTTTTTTTCGTTTTAAAATGGGCTTTGACGTGCAAGCGGAATTTTGCTACTTTTCTGGGGATTTAATGTGAATTTTGGGTGAAATATGTAAAAAAAAAATAAAATTGTTAAAAAATTATGTATATCTTGAGTTTTTTTTCCACAGAAAAGTTAATTTTACATGAATTTTTTTTGTGTTTGTAAAAGCCCTAATCCTGCCAAGTCCAACGATACCCAATATGTATCAGTAACCCACTTTTTTTGTCCAGGAGTAACCCCCAAACTAAAACAGCATTTTGTAGAATTTTACACCAGAACAAATTGGATAAGCACACGTGACAGTTGATGCAGCATAACTTATATGTAAATCTAAATTATCCCTTCAAGTTTGGTATTTTTAGAAACTACAGACCTTCAGGTTTCTAGGGGTGCTGTAGTTTTTACTCAAAATTCAAATACATTTTACCAGTGCGTTGTGATATTTAGAGCTTTTTTGTTGAATTTTTAGTTTTTTTCTAAAATGCTAACTTAGACGCAGGAATAAATGTAAATCTGACAAAATAACACCGTTATAAATGCTATAATTACAGACAATTTGAAAGACAAACTTCTCCTGAACAAAATGATACCCCATATGTATGGATACACATAGAGACGCAGCCACCAAACACCCCAAAACAGGAGCAACGCATAAGGGCAATTGCAGTTGAAAATCTGGGGGCTGCGCTCTATGTGTACTACTTGCAGTTTTTCAGTCTAAACACCCCCCAAACTGTGAAATAACCCCCACAAACCTTATATGTCCGAAAAGTACACTTCTTCAGCTATTCAAAGATGCCATTCTTGCTTTTCTACACGGAGAATTGTGGCCGCAGTCATTCTTAGAAGTCAGCGATTTGGTCTAAAATAAAGGAAAAAAGAGTTCCAAAGTTAGATTTCTCCCACAGTTTCCATGGCAACTAACAAAAACCTGCTCAACAACAATCTGCAAGTTCCCCTGAATAGAATAATACCCCATATGTATGGATACACATAGAGACGCAGCCACCAAACACCCCAAAACAGGAGCAACGCATAAGGCCAATTGCAGTTGAAAATCTGGGGGCTGCGCTCTATGTGTACTACTTGCAGTTTTTCAGTCTAAACACCCCCCAAACTGTGAAATAACCCCCACAAACCTTATATGTCCGAAAAGTACACTTCTTCAGGTATTCAAAGATGCCATTCTGGCTTTTCTACACGGAGAATTGTGGCCGCAGTCATTCTTAGAAGTCAGCGATTTGGTCTGAAATAAAGGAAAAAAGAGTTCCAAAGTTAGATTTCTCCCAAAGTTTCCATGGCAACTAACAAAAACCTGCTCAACAACAATCTGCAAGTTCCCCTGAATAGGACAATACCCCATATGTATGGATACACATAGAGACGCAGCCACCAAACACCCCAAAACAGGAGCAACGCATAAGGCCAATTGCAGTTGAAAATCTGGGGGCTGCGCTCTATGTGTCCTACTTGCAGTTTTTCAGTCTAAACACCCCCCAAACTGTGAAATAACCCCCACAAACCTCATATGCCCGAAAAGTACACTTCTTCAGGTATTCAAAGATGCCATTCTTGCTTTTCTACACGGAGAATTGTGGCCGCAGTCATTCTTAGAAGTCAGCAATTTGGTCTGAAATAAAGGAAAAAAGAGTTCCAAAGTTAGATTTCTCCCAAAGTTTCCATGGCAACTAACAAAAACCTGCTCAACAACAATCTGCAAGTTCCCCTGAATAGAACAATACCTCATATGTATGGATACACATAGAGACGCAGCCACCAAACACCCCAAAACAGGAGCAACGCATAAGGCCAATTGCAGTTGAAAATCTGGGGGCTGCGCTCTATGTGTACTACTTGCAGTTTTTCAGTCTAAACACCCCCCAAACTGTGAAATAACCCCCACAAACCTTATATGTCCGAAAAGTACACTTCTTCAGCTATTCAAAGATGCCATTCTTGCTTTTCTACACGGAGAATTGTGGCCGCAGTCATTCTTAGAAGTCAGCAATTTGGTCTAAAAAAAAGGAAAAGAGAGTTCCAAAGTTAGATTTCTCCCAAAGTTTCCATGGCAACTAACAAAAACCTGCTCAACAACAATCTGCAAGTTCCCCTGAATAGAACAATACCCCATATGTATGGATACACATAGAGACGCAGCCACCAAACACCCCAAAACAGGAGCAACGCATAAGGGCAATTGCAGTTGAAAATCTGGGGGCTGCGCTCTATGTGTACTACTTGCAGTTTTTCATTCTAAACACCCCCCAAACTGTGAAATAACCCCCACAAACCTTATATGTCCGAAAAGTACACTTCTTCAGCTATTCAAAGATGCCATTCTTGCTTTTCTACACGGAGAATTGTGGCCGCAGTCATTCTTAGAAGTCAGCAATTTGGTCTAAAAAAAAGGAAAAGAGAGTTCCAAAGTTAGATTTCTCCCAAAGTTTCCATGGCAACTAACAAAAACCTGCTCAACAACAATCTGCAAGTTCCCCTGAATAGAACAATACCCCATATGTATGGATACACATAGAGACGCAGCCACCAAACACCCCAAAACAGGAGCAACGCATAAGGGCAATTGCAGTTGAAAATCTGGGGGCTGCGCTCTATGTGTACTACTTGCAGTTTTTCAGTCTAAACACCCCCCAAACTGTGAAATAACCCCCACAAACCTTATATGTCCGAAAAGTACACTTCTTCAGCTATTCAAAGATGCCATTCTTGCTTTTCTACACGGAGAATTGTGGCCGCAGTCATTCTTAGAAGTCAGCAATTTGGTCTAAAAAAAAGGAAAAGAGAGTTCCAAAGTTCGATTTCTCCCAAAGTTTCCATGGCAACTAACAAAAACCTGCTCAACAACAATCTGCAAGTTCCCCTGAATAGAACAATACCCCATATGTATGGATACACATAGAGACGCAGCCACCAAACACCCCAAAACAGGAGCAACGCATAAGGGCAATTGCAGTTGAAAATCTGGGGGCTGCGCTCTATGTGTACTACTTGCAGTTTTTCAGTCTAAACACCCCCCAAACTGTGAAATAACCCCCACAAACCTTATATGTCCGAAAAGTACACTTCTTCAGCTATTCAAAGATGCCATTCTTGCTTTTCTACACGGAGAATTGTGGCCGCAGTCATTCTTAGAAGTCAGCAATTTGGTCTAAAAAAAGGAAAAGAGAGTTCCAAAGTTAGATTTCTCCCAAAGTTTCCATGGCAACTAACAAAAACCTGCTCAACAACAATCTGCAAGTTCCCCTGAATAGAACAATACCCCATATGTATGGATACACATAGAGACGCAGCCACCAAACACCCCAAAACAGGAGCAACGCATAAGGGCAATTGCAGTTGAAAATCTGGGGGCTGCGCTCTATGTGTACTACTTGCAGTTTTTCAGTCTAAACAACCCCCAAACTGTGAAATAACCCCCACAAACCTTATATGCCCGAAAAGTACACTTCTTCAGCTATTCAAAGATGCCATTCTTGCTTTTCTACACGGAGAATTGTGGCCGCAGTCATTCTTAGAAGTCTGCAATTTGGTCTAAAACAAAGGAAAAAAGAGTTCCAAAGTTAGATTTCTCCCAAAGTTTCCATGGCAACTAACAAAAACCTGCTCAACAACAATCTGCAAGTTCCCCTGAATAGAACAATACCCCATATGTATGGATACACATAGAGACGCAGACACCAAACACCCCAAAACAGGAGCAACGCATAAGGGCAATTGCAGTTGAAAATCTGGGGGCTGCGCTCTATGTGTACTACTTGCAGTTTTTCAGTCTAAACACCCCCCAAACTGTGAAATAACCCCCACAAACCTTATATGCCCGAAAAGTACACTTCTTCAGCTATTCAAAGATGCCATTCTTGCTTTTCTACACGGAGAATTGTGGCCGCAGTCATTCTTAGAAGTCAGCGATTTGGTCTAAAACAAAGGAAAAAAGAGTTCCAAAGTTAGATTTCTCCCAAAGTTTCCATGGCAACTAACAAAAACCTGCTCAACAACAATCTGCAAGTTCCCCTGAATAGAACAATACCCCATATGTATGGATACACATAGAGACGCAGCCACCAAACACCCCAAAACAGGAGCAACGCATAAGGGCAATTGCAGTTGAAAATCTGGGGGCTGCGCTCTATGTGTACTACTTGCAGTTTTTCAGTCTAAACACCCCCCAAACTGTGAAATAACCCCCACAAACCTTATATATCCGAAAAGTACCCTTCTTCAGCTATTCAAAGATGCCATTCTTGCTTTTCTACACGGAGAATTGTGGCCGCAGTCATTCTTAGAAGTCAGCGATTTGGTCTGAAATAAAGGAAAAAAGAGTTCCAAAGTTAGATTTCTCCCAAAGTTTCCATGGCAACTAACAAAAACCTGCTCAACAACAATCTGCAAGTTCCCCTGAATAGAACAATACCCCATATGTATGGATACACATAGAGACACAGCCCCCAAACACCCCAAAACAGGCACAATGCGTAATATTGGGGCTGCAAATTTATGTACAGTTCTCAAGTTTTTTCATCATAAACTGCCCCTTACCTGTAAAATAACCCCCATAAACCATATATATCCGAAAAGTACACTTCTTCAGCTATTCAAAGATGCCATTCTCGCTTTTCTACACAGAGAATTGTGGCTGCAATCATTCATAGAAGTCAGCAATTTGGTCTGAAATAAAGGAAAAAAGATATAAAAAGTTATATTTTTCTCTAAGTTTCCATGGCAACTGAGAAAAACCTGCTCAATAACAATCTGCACGTTCCCCTGAATAAAATGATACCCCATATGTATAAATAGACATAGATACGCAGCCACCAAACACCCCAAAACAGGCACAATGTCTAATATTGGTTCTGTGAATTTATGTGCAAGTATCCATATTTCATCCTAAACTGTCCCTTACCAATGAAATAACCCCCAAAAACTATAGATTTCTTGAAAATAAACACCTTCAACTATTCAGAGATGCCATTCTTGCTTTACTATGTGGAGAATTGTGGTTGCATTCCATTGTAAAACTCTGTGCTTTGGTCTGAAATAAAGGAAAATACAATGTACAAAGTTAGATTTATCCCCAAGAATTCTCCTAGAGAATTTTGGGGCTACTCTGTGGATCTGTATATGGTTGCTACTACCCCATATTAACCCCAAAACATATTTCACTCACCATTTTGGATTCAGTGGAGCGTCTTTGAGTTTCATCTGTCCTGTGGTGTTACAATACCAATTTGTTTGCTTCTTCCTACACTATTTCAGCAATGACAAAATCTGTACCACATTTGCAGATATATTTACCAACAAAATCCATAGTAAATTTGGCCCATAAATTATGCAAGTGTCCTAAGAAGTTTAGGAATTTAGGTGGCAACAATAAGGATTGGGGCATTAGCAGCGGAGATAAAATTATGCCCAGCAGCAGAAGTTTGTAGAAAGCTGGTGCCCCACTGGTAACAGGTATGGCAAAGTGCTATTAGGGCTGGGACACACTGGGCGATTTAGTCGCCTGGCGACTAATCGCCGCGACTTTTCTCCCCGAATGCCTCCCTTCGCTATGCGCCTGTCTAAAATGAAAAATCGCCTGCGCTAATCACACGCGGCGATTCATTTTCCGAAGTCGCCCGAAGTTGCCTCAGGAAACTTCGGGCGACTTCGGAAAACGAATCGCCACGTGTGATTAGCGCAGGCGATTTTTCATTTTAGCCAGGCGCAGAGCGAGGGGAGGCATTCGGGGAGAAAAGTCGCAGAGATTAGTCGCCAGGCGACTAAATCTCCCCAAATCTCCCAGTGTGTCCCAGCCCTTAGTATTCAGAGAGCACTGCAACTTAGTCTAACCTAAACACTGCTTATATATTCACTTTGTGCTATAAGTACAAAAAAAATGGATTATTCCAACCACAACTTATCAGGAAAAATATGCTGAATGCATACACTAAGAACAAATCTAAACGATAGACCATAGTGTTTCGGTCACCCTGTGCTCAAAAACCTTTGCTATTCAAGAAAACTGAAGACATACTACCCACAAATCCAGAGATGCCTAAATCTACAAAAACAAATGCAAATGTTGCCCAGAAATACAGACAAAACTATAGATAACTGCGCTGATAGATGAGCTTTTGAGGTGCCAGTAAAAAAAAAGACTTGTGGCATCAGCATTAGAGATGCACATCATCCCACGTATTCATCACGCACCACAAGTTCTATCGTGCGCCCTCTCGACCAACCAGCACCTCAGTTCGCTATGGCACCAGCGCAATACAAATGCTATCCATAACACTACAACTGGCCTAAAGCACCGTAGCTCAACACAAAAGCTGAATGCATAGACTAATAACAAACCTATATACACACACAACTGTTTTTACTGCTACACAGCACAAAAAAATTGCACACCCTGTGCCAAATCCTACACCATAAATCAAAGATCATTACTATACAGAAAAAAAACTGCCAACTTTTATTTTGTCAAACTTTTTTTTCATTACCAATATCTATAACCTATTTATAAATGAAGAAGGGACCTGCCAAAATGATCTCAATTGGGGGCTTGAATCTAAAAAACCACTGCACAAAAAACGCTTCACTTTGACAGCACAAAAAAAGCTTCACTTTGACAGCACACCTAACCAATTACTGCTAGTGTGTGCACAAAAACCTAGAGCGTGAAATGTTAGATCTCAATGGGGGGCTTGAATCTGAAAAAAACACTGCACAAAACACAAAAAAAAACAGTGCATGAATCTGAAAAACCACTGCACAAAACACAAAAAAAAAGTGCATGAATCTGAAAAACCACTGCACAACACAAAAAAAAAGTGCATGAATCTGAAAAACCACTGCACAAAACACAAAAAAAAGTGCATGAATCTGAAAAACCACTGCACAAAACACAAAAAAAGTGCATGAATCTGAAAAACCACTGCACAAAACACAAAAAAAAAGTGCATGAATCTGAAAAACCACTGCACAAAACACAAAAAAAAGTGCATGAATCTGAAAAACCACTGCACAAAACACAAAAAAAAAGTGCATCACTTTGCCAGCACACCTAACCACCTAAACAGAGAATGCCAAGCTTACTATACAGATTTACTAAATCCTTTTACCACCAACAAACCCAGAGAGCCCTAACCTACCAACACAACACAGAATTCAAGCCCTCTCGTAGTGTACCACAGTGTGGTACACCTCAAAACAGGGTTCGAAACACAAAGCAGGCTTGCTAGGACACTTGGGACAAAAATACCGCACATCTTTTCTAACACCCCTGGAACGACAAACCTTACAAGCTCTCTGGGCATATCTTTTATTAGGTGTTGGTGGAATTTGGGCAATGAAATGCTTACCCACCATTCGGGCAACATTGTCATTGCCAGGCACATCTGGAACCTCCTGTACATCTCCAAACAAAAGGGCAGGGAGCAGTTGCAGCAGAAAATTGTAATAAGACAATTTGGGGCCTGGTACTGCCGCCTTGTAAACGACATAAGAATTATAGAGGGCCATTTGAATCATGTAAATTGCTGCTTTTTTGTACCAGGCCCTGGTTTTTCTGGTGGCGTCATAGTAAGTTTGAATTTGGTCTGTTTTATCGACGCCACCCATATGCTTACTATAATCTTTACAACAGAGTGGCTTTGATTTTGCGGGCCTGCCACGTCTGTGTTGGACAACTACACTCTCATTGTGGATAGTAGTAAGCATAAAAACATTTTTTGTGTCTGCAAATTTTAGGGCCAGGAGCTCATCGGTTCTTAGAGCATGTACTTCTCCACGTTTCAATTTCTTGTCCACCAGTTCCTTAGGCAGTCCTTTGCGGTTTTGCCTAACGGTGCCACAGGCAAGGGTGTCCAAGCAATAAAGGGTCCTAAATAAGAGGATGCTCGTGTAAAAGTTATCCACGTATAAGTGGTAACCTCGGCCCAACAGTGGAGTTATGAGCTCCCAGACAATTTTACCACTGGCAGTCAAATCAAGGGGACAACCGGGGGGGTCCAAATTAGAGTCCTTTCCTTCATAGAACATGAAAAAACTAGTATAGCCCGTGCTGCTTTCGCAGAGTTTGTAAAATTTCATCCCATAGCGAGCCCGCTTACTAGGGATGTATTGGCGAAATCTAAGGCGCCCTTTGAAGAGCAAAAGGGACTCGTCCACACAAATATTTTGGGAGGGGGTGTAGACCTCTGCGAAGCGCTGAGACAGGCTATCTATAAGGGGCCTCAATTTGTAAAGCCTGTCGTGACCGGGCTCATTAGGGGGAACAGCCGCTGCGTTGTCGTTAAAGTGAAGAAACCGCAGTAAAATTTGGTAACGGTTTCTTGGCATAACGGCTGAAAAAAGAGGGATGGAAAGGACTGTAGTGGTATCCCAGTATGAGGCTAAGGTGTTACGTTCTACGAGTCCCATTGCCAATGTGAGTGCCAGGAATCTTTTGATTTCACCGACATTAGTGGGATACCACGCATGGGCTCTTGAATACCCTGGTAAAGGGTGGCTGGCAAGATACTGCTCAGCGTATAAATTTGTAAAATGGACCATGTCCTGTAGGATGGCCTCTGTAATAAATTGATTGAAGAAATCTAGGATTTGAAAGTTAGTGGTGTCCACCTTGACGCCCGCGACTGCAGTGAATGGGGGAATTTCTGGGGCATAATTACAGGGAGGCCCCCACACAGGCGCTCCAACTGCTGCATCACCACTACCCTCACCCTCTTCAACCTCCATGGGAGCATCTGGCACACTGCCACCAGCCTCTGACTCGTCAGCAGTAAGTGTGCCGCCACTACTAGCCTCTGCGCTAATAGTGCTGCTATCACCTACCTCTGATTCCTCAGTAGAGGCATCAGATGGGACATACTCAGAATCTGAATCGCTGAATTCCTCTGAGCTGGAGTCCATGCAAAACCTAGCCGCTTCCTCAGCGGTATAAAACCGTTTGGCCATTGTGCCAGAAATATACAGACAATTGCAAAACTATGAATCAATAGGCAGTCAAACAAATGAGAAAGCAAGACAGCTCCTACTTGAAATATGAGAATAATAAAAAGCCAGCAAAATATGACCAAGCACTGCTAATACAAACAAACAGAACAAAAAAAAAAAAACACAAGCTAGCAAGATGACCAAAAGTTAACCCCTCCCAATATAAACAACCAGAACAAAAAAAAAAAAACCAAGCCAGCAAGATGACCAAGAATTAACCCCTGCTAATATAAACAACCAGAATAAAAAAAAACCAAGCCAGCAAGATGACCAAGAATTAACCCCTGCTAATATAAACAACCAGAATAAAAAAAAAAAACCAAGCCAGCAAGATGACCAAGAATTAACCCCTGCTAATATAAACCACCAGAACAAAACAAAAAAACACAAGCCAGCAAATTTCTGGGACAATCAGCTGAATGAAGCAGAATAAGACCACTAAAACTAAGTCACAGCAAAGGGAACGTTTTTTAGGGGCACTAAACAAGCAATAAAGAACAGTGCAAAGAAAACTCTTGAATACAATCACTAAAATGCAATAACACTACCCAAAGCAATAAAACAACAACTGAAATCAGTGGTCAAGGGTCCTAGATGCACTAGTGTCCCTGCAAAGAAAACCTTTTTTGGGGAGCTAAGCAAGTAGTAAAAATGCAAGGGAAAAACTGAATATAATCAACAAGATGCAGCAAAATTACTGTTATTGGAGTGAAACTGGTGGTCAGAACTATAGATCCACCAGCGTCACTGCAAAGGGAAACTTTTCTAGGGAACTAAATCAGCAGTAAAGGACAATGCAAAGAATAAACTAAAAAAATCACCAAAAGCAATGAAAATTACTGTTATTGGAGTGAAATCAGTGGTCTGGACTATAGATCCACCAGCGTCACTGCAAAGGGAAACTTTTCTAGGGAACTAAATCAGCAGTAAAGGACAATGCAAAGGGGAAACCAGCAGTAAAGACCAATGCAAAGAATAAACTAAAAAAATCACCAAAAGCAATGAAAATGAACAGTTATTGTAGTGAAATCAGTGGTCTGGACTATAGATCCACCAGCGTCACTGCAAAGGGAAACTTTTCTAGGGAACTAAGTCAGCAGTAAAGGACAATGCAAAGGGGAAACCAGCAGTAAAGAACAATGCAAAGAATAAACTAATAAAATCACCAAAAGCAATAAAAATTAAGTTTTTGGGGTGAAATCGGTAGTCTGAACTATAGATCCACCAGTATTACGGCAAAGGGAAACCAGTAGTAAAGAACAATGCAAAGGGGAACTAAACCAGCAGTAAAGAACAATGCAAAGGGGAAATAAACCAATAAGAGCAATAAAAAACACAAACCAATGATAAAATGGCAAAAAACAGTAAAAAGCAATCAAATAATTGTAATACAAGATCAGAAATAAAGTTTGAACAACAAATAAAGAAAAACTACTAAAGAAAGCAAAGAAAAAAAAGTAAAGAAAAAAAGTATAGAGAAAAAAGTAAGAGTAAGTGTGAGTGTGAGTGTGAGTGTGAGTGTGTGCTTGGCAAAGTTGCCTGTAAGTGTGTTTTAGTGCAAAAGTGTACTAAGGCCAAAGAGAGAAGAAAAAAAAAAAAAAAGAAAAAAAATTTTTTTAGACAGTTATAAACAGAAATAAACAGAAATAAAGGGTGTAGAGAGGTGTAGTTGAGCTCACTCAGTCGAATCCAGGCAATCAAAGCGACCAACTCGGCAGGAAACCAGCAGAATGGCAGCAGGGGGGCTCCAACTGTAGCAGATGCGCAGCAGGAGTGGAAGGGGCGGCGCTTTCCGGGTGTAATTTATGGGGGGAGCAGTGGAGACGTCATCACTGTGCTCCTTGCGTCTCCACTGCTCCTATTGGCTGCCCAAAACCGATCGCTTACCGGATCGGTAAGTATAACCTTATTTGCTCGTTGCCTAGGGGGTTCTGAACGGAACAGAAGCGGTGCGCAGCTTTTAAATGCGCACCGCTTTCTGCAGGGAGGGAAATGCTGCAGAACGTAGAATCTACGTTCTGTGGCATTTCAAGTACCTTTGCCACAGAACGTAGATTCTACGATCTGTGGCATTTAAAAGGTTAAATTAACTTTTAGTATAATATGCTGTAGACAGTGATATTCTACAACAATTTGCAACTGGTACAGTCTTTTTAATAATTCAGCCTTTTGTTCAGCAGCTCCCCAGTTTGGATTTTGGGAGCTATTTGGTTGATAGGGTCCAATTTACACTAGTAATCTGGCAGTTTGCATGAGAGACTGGAATATGAATAGAAGAGGCCTGAAAAGAAAATAAACAATAACAATAGGATTTTAGCCTTTTGGCTACCAGGGTCAGTGACCAGCTGAAAAGATGCAAAAGAAAACATAAATAAAAATGACGACCATGTGAAAACTTATTTAGAATTGGCCATTCTATGACACACTAAAAGTTACATTTATGGTGAACTACCACTTTAATTCACCCTTAAGAATACAAATGAAAACTCTGACTCCAATTTTTACACAGCTTTGTTTTTACCCTGTGGACATGTCCCTACCAACAAACATGGGGATTGGTGCTTTCAAGGCTACTCCTGAAGTTCTCTATGATCAAATCAAGCAGACAACAATATACTGGTGTTCTGTGGTGACCTTGAGTTTTAGTTTTCTAAAGGAAATAAACCTGGAAGCAGGATTTCGAGCGACAAACTGAAAAAAATTGTACAATTCTGATTTTTTCACAATTTTATCGAGTTTAATTCAATCGATCTTGACAAACTGGCAATCTGGGCAGCTAAGTGGCAAATGAGATTCAATGTTGATAAATGTAAAGTCATGCACCTGGGATGTAAGAATATCCAAGCCACTTATACCCTTAATGGAACTGCACTAGGCAAATCCATTATGGAAAAGGACCCTGGAGTCCTTGTAGATGATAAATTTGGCTGTAGCAAGCAATGCCAGTCAGCAGCATCAAGAGCAAATAAGGTCTTGAGCTGTATTAAAAGGGGCATAGAGTCAAGGGAGGAGGGGGTCATTCTTCCACTGTATAGAGCACTTGTAAGGCCCCATCTAGAATATGCCGTACAGTTTTGGTCTCCAGCACTCAAACAGGACATTATTGTATTAGAGAGGGTACAGAGAAGGGCAACTAAGCTGGTAAAAGTTATGGAAAAATTTAACTATATCGAAAGACTGGTCAAATTGGGGATGTTCACTCTGGAGAAGAGGCACTTAAGGGATGATAACTATGTATAAATATATAAGAGGATCTTATAATAATCTCTCTAATGATTTATTTACCAGTAGGTCTCTCCAGCTGACGTGAGGTCACTTATTCCGATTAGAAGAAAGGTGCTTCTGTCTAAATATTTGGAAGGGATTTTCTACAGTGAGAGCTGTGAAGATGTGGAATTCTCTCCCTGAATCAGTTGTACAGGCTGATACATTAGATAGCTTTAAGAAGGGGTTGGATGGCTTTTTAGCAAGTGAGGAAATACAGGGTTATGGAAGATAGCGCATAGTACAAGTTGATTAGAAAATTGGGATTAGCAAATTGTAGAGGCTTCCAATGGGGTTTTTTGCCTTCCTCTGGATCAGCTAGCAGTTAGGCATGTTATATATAGTTTTAAAAGAGAAGGAAAGTGTTGTTTACTTGGGGGTGCTAAAAGTTAGGCACCCCAAGGCCAGTGCTCCTATCAGCAGTAATGCTCACTGGCACGTGGTTCTTCCATAGAGCACCATCGATCAATCGTCTTCCTGCCTCTGTCTTCCCAGGGCTGCGCATGCGCAGTAGCGCAAAAAGCCGAACTTTACCAAAAAAGCCGGCTATTTCGTTCTACTGCGCATGCGTCTGCCCTGGGAAATTTGAGAAGAAGTGAAGAAGAAAAACGCTCAGTGGTGCTCGATGGCAGAAGCCTGGGCTGGTGCAGTTTTCTGCTGATAGGAGCACTGGTCCGGGTGTCTAAGTAAAGACAATCACTTGGGCGTGCCTAACGTTTGGCATTCCGTCTCCTTTAAAAGGTTGAACTTGATGGACTTTTTTCAACCTAACTTACTATATTACTATGTTTTCCCACACCAGATTTTTTCAAGGTAATTTTTTTAATAAATGAGGTAAAAATGTGGATGGGAGTTTGGTCAAAGTGGTTTTACTAAAATAATGAGAAATGTTCAGATTTCATTAAAAATAACCCCCTGCTGGATCAACTAGCATTTAGGCATTGACTATGTTACTATGTACACATGACAGCAAAAGTTTGTTACTTAAATCAGAGCTGTCAACCCTCCTATTCTTTCAGGCATTATCAGATTTTGGCCAATGTCCCCCAGTCAATCATCACTCTTTTTAGACAATTTGCGGCAAAAATCTGATGTGTGCAGCACAGAATCTGTGGCTTCTGCACATGACATCACTTCAGCTGATGTCACTTCTGTGCCGGTTGACAGCTCTGCTTAAATATGTTTGTTGTTTATGGCGTTCTGTGCATATCACCACATGGCTATGCATGGGTTAAATGCTCTCATGTTTCCTGTTGCCAGTTTATCTGACACAGACTAATCCATTCACATCTTTTTTATACATACTCCCTAAGATCCATTCAGTTTTTTGTCCTTTAGCAAGATTCTTGGATAGAGTGCTTAGGGAGTATGTGGTAAATATAAAGTCATATATCAGAGACACTGGGGACTTTAAATAAGATCAATGTGATTAATGATTTACCATTGGATGCCATTTTGGTTACCTTGGAAGTGTAAAGCCTCTACACCTTCATCCCACATCATGGGGGTGTAGAGGCGATAATATACCATTTGGATAGGGATAGTGCATTGGATGGAGCCAATGGAGCAGCACTTGTGTTAGGGAGCTGTTATCGGGTTACCTTCAGGTTACCTTCCCTTTGTTCTGTTGTTAGGCTGCTGGGGGGAGAAGGGGAGGGGGGGATATCACTCTAACTTGCAGTACAGCAGTAAAGAGTGACTAAAGTTTATCAGAGCACAAGTCACATGACTTGGGGCAGCTGGAAAATTGACAATATGTCTAGCCCCATGTCAGATTTCAAAACTGAATATAACAAAATCTGTTTGCTCTTTTGAAAAATGGATTTCAGTGCAGAATTCTGCTGGAGCAGCACTATTAACTGATGAAAAAAACATGTTTTCCCATGACAGTATCCCTTTAAGGTCAGGTGTTTATGCTTGACAAAGAGTGGAGTGCCGCTCGAAACGTTGCATTGTGCTGCTGTCCTATAAACAAAAAAGACAGTTTTTTGAAACTGGAGTGCTGTCTACTGGAAGAAAATCTGTGTATTTGGATGGAGCCCATGTGAACAGGCTACATGACTTGCACCTGATTATTATTTGGGCAGAAACAGTAAGTGCGGTCTAATTGGAATTGTATGTCCCGTTGGGATACTACCAGCAGGAAATACACTGACACTGAAAATTGGTCTTTTAGCCTCACTGTTGGCAATACACTTACTGATGAAATTCATTTTGTATGAATTGCAGTATGTGGCGAAAAGACATTGATTAAATGTTTACTATATAAAGTGTTTTGAAAAAAAACGTAATTAACTATAAAAAAATTTTTAAAACAGATCAAGGAAACCCTAGGCTACAGTGAGCTTCCGGAATTTGTTGTACCACATGTAAAAAAGCAGCTTGAGGTGTAACCTGGAAATGTAAATCAGAAGGCATTAGCAGGCAAATGGTTAAATATCCACTACAGATTGGTGTTTTTTTTTCTCTTAGGGTAAGGCCAGGGAGGAGATTCAGGGAGATTTTGTCGCCTGCCGACTTATCACCACGTCTTTTGCGTGACTATCTCCCGAACTGCCTCAGTGTCTTTTCCCCATAGGCTACTGAGCAAAATCGCCTGCGCTAATGCACACGCGGCGATGCGTTTTCAATAGTCGCCCAAAGTTGCCTCAGGGCAGTGATCTCCATCCAGTAGCTCGTGAGCAACATGTTGCTCTCCAACCCCTTAGACGTTGCTCCCAGTAGATTCAAAGCAGGTGCTTCTTTTTGAAATCCTGGCTTTGGGGCAACCTTTAGATGCATAAAAACCATGTGTATTGCCAAATAGAGCCCCCTGTAGGTGTCAAGTCCACATTGGGGCTACCAATAGCAAATCAGAGTGCATATTGGCATCACCACAAACTTTTTGCATGCTTATGTTGCTCAAGTTTTTTACATTTGAATGTGGTGCACAGGTAAAAAGGGTTGGGTACCCCTGTCCTAAAGAGTTAGATTTCTGTAGAAACTGTTGCCAGAAAACACCAATGGCAAGTTCTGCTTACTTTTGCACTATTTGTTGTATTGAGTGTTGCTGATCCTAAACATTCAACCAACAGGTTCCATTTACTTTACAATCTGAAAGCAAACATTTATTTGGTTGCTATCTGTTATTGGATCTTGAACAAAGTTTGCAACTTTTATTACCCCATAAGTCTGGTGCCATAAGTATACTATAATTAGATGAGTACCCAATGACTTGATTCAGAGATCTAACCTATGAATAACAGAACTGTTATTCATATTATTTGCACAAACTATTACAAGGGGCCAAAAAAATTTATGTAAATGCTGGGATGCTTGCTGGGTTCTGCCAAGAAATTAATTTACTACAAATCATCCCTTTGACCAGCATTGTCATTTCACCCATTAACAGGTATGGGACCTATTATACAGAAAGCTTGAGACCTAGGGTTTTCTGGATATAGGGATCTTTCCGAAATTTGGATCACTATACCTTGTCTACTAAAAAAAAAATAATGTGAACATTAAATAAACCCAATAGGAATGTTTTGCCACCACTATGGATTAATGCAATTTAGTTGGGATCAAGTAAAAGGTACTATTTTATTTTTACAGAGAAAAAGGAAAAAAGTTTTAAGAATTTTAATTCCTTGCCTTCTCTGTGGGAGATGGCCTTTTGGTAATAAGAGCTTTCTGGATAATGGGCTTCCTGATATATACCTGTATGTTCAGGGAGACAATGCTTAGGGGTATTACATTTGATATATAAGTTGATATATACACTACATTAGGCAAATGTTATAAGTCTCCCATAGCTGATCTGGTATAACTTACACTAACTAATACAAACACACAAAAGCTGCACCTCCAATGTTTCACACATCATCACCATTTACATATAGTATCAAGGTTCACAATTTGGCAACAAAGGGGAGTGCATTCCATATATTCAAGCCATCTCAATGTTTTGGGGTTGGGACATTTTCTCAAGGGTAAGGATAACATTTCTGAAGAGATTTGTCATCTATGGTAGCAATTTTTTTACATCCTCCCAATTTTTTCACATCATGGTGTGTCATTGCCCTTAACCACTTGCTAAATGTGTTGTGAAGCTATGCAGATCATTGCATCTACTTTGTTAATACAACATTTCTATAACAGCTCAAATCGTTTGCTCAAGCAACTTGCTTTAGATTTTAATCAACCAGTTGGTTCTACTAGCCAGGCAGTCCTGACCACAATGCAATAACAGCAGTCCTCTATGAAGAAATCTATAGGGACAAATATTACAAAATGGCCATCAGTGCTAGATTTATTATTATTGTCGGAGGTGTACCTAGCTTTCTGATGTTTGTTAATATAGACAGCTGTAAACATCAAGCTAAATAATATGATAAACTGTTTACACAGTATAGTTAGAACATAATAATCAACTGCACATTTAAACAATAAGTTTTAGGAGGAAGGCTAGAGGAAATTCTAATGGCTGAAATGTATGAAAATCACACTGCTTTTTTTCCCCTGCCAAATGTATAAACAAGTACATTAGCAACTAACATCAAATCATAATCTCCCATCTGAGAACAGCAGCAAATATTGCAATTTGCTTTGCTAGGCAGAGGAAACATTCCTCGTGTATTTTAAATAATTGCAGAACTCCTGCTAAGAGAAATCAGATAAAAAGATTACATTGCAGTTATAATTCTGCTATATGCTGCTCTGTTATATTGATACTAGGGTTGCCACCTTTTCTGTAAAAAAATACCGGCCTTCCTAAATATTTATATTTTTTTCCTAAATAATAACATTGGGATCAACCATCATTTTTACCGGCCAGATGGCAACCCTAATTGATACCAGTTGATTTTATGAAAAGTTCAACAATCTCCTTCTCAATATGTTTCTAAATCTACCAACGATATCTCACTATATCTAAAGTCGACTTTACAGTTGCCAAATAAGCACTGGGCTGCATTATTACCTGTTTCATATACATTCCCTATAAAGGTTTGTGGATATAAAGCCTGTCTCTCGTCTGTAGTGTGAAGAAGTTGGAAAGTCCATGTTCTGGCATATGTACTCCCTAGAGCAGTGATCCCCAACCAGTAGCTCGCGAGCAACATGTTGCTCTCCAACCCCTTGGATGTTGCTCCCAGTGGCCTCAAAGCAGGAGCTTATTTTTGAATTCCAGGCTTGGAGGCAAGTTTTAGTTGCATGAAAACCAGTTGTACTGCAAAACAGAGCCTCAATGTAGGGTGACAATCCACATACGGGCTACTAAATGGCCAATCACAGCATTTATTTGGCACCCCAAGAACATTTTTCATGCTAGTGTTGCTCCCCAACTCCTTTTACTTCTGAATGTTGCTCACGGGTTCTAAAGGTTGGGGATCCCTGCCCTAGAGAGTTAAATTGTTCTGCCATAGGACACTGTGTGACAGGCACATGGCTGTAAGCCACAGGAAGGCACTTCATGGCCAAAGGGATCACATCATTTAACAAATCATCAATCAAAAAGCTTCTCCCCAGGTTCCCAAATCCAGGAGGTGCTATGGAACTCTGTATGTGAGCTGCAGGTCTTGAAAGGTCCCATCTCTAATAAGACGCTGGATCCATTCTGCAGACACAGCTAAATAAACTTCAGATTCCTGCCTGGCTCCCAGTTTTTCTAATATGGAAGCAAAGAGAATAATTTTAAGCAAGGGGGTGGCTTTGAATGGCTACAAAAACAGTTTTTGTACATTCATCTGCATGGATAGCTTAATTAGAATCCACAGAGATAAGAGATTTGTTTCTTCAGGGGGAAGGTGTGGTCGGCCATTCATTATGTCAAGAGGGGTATGACATGGCCAACAATAAACTACTGCCCAGGGCTAAATTCAGTAAAGGGCTATACTGATCTGAGGCCTCCATGTGCTTGCTGTAGTGTAAGGAGATGCAGTTGAAGAAGCCTTTTCTGCCACAAAAGTAATGGCTACGAGGCATTTTAGGGGCAGATTTATCAAGGGTCGAAGTGAATTCAAGGGAATTTTTCGAAATAAAAAAATTTAAAATTCGAAGTAATTTTTTGGATACTTCGACCATCGAATAGGATACTACGACTTCGAATTGACTTCAAATTCGATTCGAAGTAAAATAGTTAGAATATTAGAATATTCGAATATTCGATAATCAAAGTACTGTCTCTTTAAAAAAAACTTTGACTTCAATACTTCGCCAAATTAAACCTGCCGAATTGCTATGTTAGCCTATGGGGACCTTCTACAAACTTTTTTCAAGTCTTTACACATCGTGGAAAAATATCTATATTAAGTGTTTTGCACACAGCCTTGTTTATCTACATATTTGGGTTTATTAATGTGAGTGGCAGCTGTCCTCTACTTACTCAGCTAAGTAAATGAAAATGAAATACTCAGCAAAGCAATGCTTCCTACGTTTTGTACAATTACATTGTAATCAAGTAGAATACGCTTTTCAGAGACACAATGGAAAAGAATATTAACAAATTATACTATGGAGTTGATTTATTAAAATGTGTAACTTTTTTTCCATGCTTTAAGCAATAAAAACACAATCATGAACTTTCAAATCAAGTTTTCTGATTTAAAATTTTTTATGAACCCAAATAAAAAAAAAATTATTTTAAAATTTGTCTGTTAGTGTTTCTTTTGATGTAAGGCATATATGGGGGAATGTAAAAATATTCGAAATGCGAAAAGTTATGTCTTATGTTTTTGCCTTTGTGCAAATTTAATATAGCTTTTGCGAACCTGGAAACTGTTTGGCCTCTTCCAACAGTGGAAGAAAGTTTGGGAAAGTTTACGCCAGTGCGCAGTGAATGTGATAAAAGTTCTTACTGAATAAGTTACGTTTGCTCCAAAAGATTATGACACCTTCAATCACTTTTTAAAAGTGTGCAATTAAAATTCTTATTCTTTATTCTTATTTGTGCAAATTGTTTATCTTTTTGCGACTTTTATTGCATTCCCCCCAATAGACTTTTAATGCAGTCCTATTCACTGAGCTAATAAATTAATATTATAATGTAAACAGTAGATCATATTCTACAGAAAACATATATTTTGCATTGTGATGGAAGAATGCCCTAGCTTGTGATGTCCCAAATGTTGGAACACTACAGCTCCCAGTATCCCCTGTTAGCTGAGGCTAACAGACACTTTTTCAAAAGCTAAATGGCCTTATAATTAAAACTCACATTAATCCCTCCCCTAAAAACATTTAACCCCTATCACAGCAACCATTAGAATAACATTTAGTCCAAACAGCTGTGATAGAGAAATCAAAACAGGGATATTAATTAGCAAGCTGTACTATTAAATATAAATGTATGTATAATACCATGTACACACATCATATGGACAACAATATAGGCACAATAACAGGTATCCCCTTTTATAAATAACATGAAATCTCCCATTTATTATTCATCCCCACCATATGTATCAATTGTCTTGAAGTGGTAAATCCAATATGCCTCTCTCTCCAAAAAAAATTTCTTATGTCTTCTTTTGTCTTATTATATATATAATAATTAATGTCTATCCCCCACATGTTTAGCTCTGGCCAATCTGAAATCACGTCTCTTAATGGCTGATAGGTGATCCAAAAACCTAACCGTTACCGCAGCATTCATATTATACATACATATTGGGCCCCACATTTACCATTTTACCACAAATAGACCACTTCTTTTGACAATTAAAATATTGTTTAGTATCAAAACTCCTGTCTGTATATGTGCTGGTAAAGGATCTCACTTTGATCACTGTACATGCTTTGAGCCTACCCTACCACAACGGTAGGTGACCTTGTATTTTAGCCATGCTGAATCATTGGTATGTCCCTTAGATTCATACAAACTTCTTGATATCCATGACGCTAGATTTCTCCCTGTCTGATTCAGAACCTTAGATAACACCGGGTCCTTTAATAACACATCCCAATGCTTCATAACACTGCATCGGATAAAATGAGCATCTCTACTGTAAGTGGTACAATACCTCAACTTTGAAAGTGAATGTAAACCCGGTCTCTTATAGCACAACAATTTGTACCTATCACATGCTTTAACATCCCATGAATTATATCTCAGCTCAATACATCTGTCCCACAGTTCCATGGCTTGCAACTGAAACGCATCCCAAGTAGAACAAATCCGTCATAATCGAATTAATTGTCCCACTGGTATACCCTTAAGGCATGAATCCTGTTGAGCACTTTCTGTGTGTAATACAGTATTTTGTTTAATTAAAATAAAGGGTATATATTGACCCTCCACTCACTGTAAAAATAATGTCTAGAAATGGTATACTAATTGGATGAGTCTCATACGAAACACGAATACCCTTCTCGGCTCCATTACAATATTCTATAAAACCCTTGAGTGACTGTTCATCACACACACCTATACAGTCATCAATGTAGCGATAAAATCTGTTTAAGTTAGATCTGAACTGATCTCCATCCCCATAAACATGGCACCTCTCCCACCATCCCATGAAAAGGTTGGCATATGTGGGAGAGAAGGAAGCAGCCATAGCAGAGTCTCTGGAGAAAGAACTTACCATCAAAATAAAAATAATTTGGATGTAACAAGTCCCGTACTAATTGGAGAATAAAATTATTTTATCAGAATCAGCATAACATCACTCATTAGTAATCCAAAGATCTATGGCCTGTAAACCCAGCTCGTGATCGATGGAAGAGTAAAGAGCTGTCACATCCATTGAGAACCACCTATAACTGGTCTTCCATTGCATATTCTCAAACTTCTTTACGCACAAAGTTGTATCCCTCAAAAAAGTAGGTAATTTTTCAACTAATGGTATTAACAACTTATCCACATACTAGGACAAACCTTCCTATTTTTATTCAAGGTGTTTAGTGCCTTGAATTCTCCTCGGGTGAGATTAGCAGCTCTTGACGCCTGACACCTATTTTCAGCCAAAAACTCAATATCCTTTTGTACCAACTTCTGAAACAACTCCACATAATGTCCCTTAGATAGTATTGGATAATAAGTTGAGGAGGGTTTAAAGGTTTTTCCCTTATAATAATTTTCTAGTATGCACGCAGCATATTTCCCTTTTCATTGCCCTCTCCATATTTATCGCATAAACCCCCAGCTTGGGCAGAGTTCTCTCCGAGCTACCAAATGCTTCTGTATTCTGTGCTTAAAAAAGCTTCCTTCTCTGATTGAAACTTGAAAGGGCATTGGCTAAATCATTGGGAAACAATTTAGCTGTTACTTTTGCATGTAGCTGCATACTATAGAAACAATAGTGCTTTATATGAAAATATATAGCTTTTATAGATAATAAAGCATAAGGATAGAAAGGAAACAGATAAAAGGTCATTTCGGCCATAGGGGTGGGTTTCCCACGGGATCAGGCTCTAACATGTGGCACACGTGGATGCCGCTTACCCCCATATGTAATAAAGGCACAAAGTTTGCCCAATGCATATCAGCAAATATGTTTGTTTTTAAAAAGGTGACCAATAAACACTTTCTGCTGATTGAGTGCTATAGGTTAGTAGTGGAAAATATTATATTTCCTCATTGTCCTGTATCCTAGAATCCTTAGTAATAGTTTTTGTTTTTATGATGCCAAAAAGCAACGTTACTATAGGGAATGCACCTTCCCCCCCCCCCATTGTATAATAAAAGTGTTAGTAGTCACTGAAAAGTTTGCGACATATAATGGCTTTGGAGCTCTGAAATGCTTTTTTTAATATCATTATGGGGGTTATAATATACACGTTTCAAGTCATGAGTCATGTGACACAAGTAACTAAAGTTACTGAAATGACTATGTGCCATTCAGACTGTATCCAGGCAACAATTCTAAACATAACTATCCTAAAACACATACTTCTACATTTTAGTCTTTGAAAGCAACATTAGCGCAAGATTGCCAGGACTCTAAACTAGGGAGCATAGATTTTTGTATGAGCAAGCAAGCCTAACATCACCATGCCCAATGCCAAGTGTCGACTGTGCTTAATAAAGTAGATCCTTGCATTGCTATTTGCTACACAATGCTTGCAAAGTCAGTGTAAATGACCACCAGCATCTGAAAGAATTTTATATACAACAGAAATTTCCTTTTTAAATGGTAAAGGGGACCTGCAGCACAGGGTATGACCAGAACGACGCGTCTTATATTTAGTGCTCTTGTGGTACCTTCTAATTTGATGAGGTTGGTGCAATGTTACATTTGTTATTTCATTCAGCCTGCATATTTTAATGGTATTACATATGCAATTAAATATGAATTTTGCAATGATGTGCAAAAAGGCCTTCATAGATCAACCAAATTTGTATTCAAGTCATTGTAAATGGCAAAATGTCAAATTGTTGGAGCTACAAAATAAAAATGAGGAAGAAAAAATCATTAACCGTGCTCAGCAAATGCAAAAATATATTTATGTGGATACTGATTAGTAACAGGGTGCATTAGTTTCAGAGTGATTTATTAAGCTTTCATAGAGAAAGGCTGCTTAAAATGCAAAGAGCTGTGAACAGTAAACAACCATGTCTTAGAATGAAAATGACAGAACCCACATGCTGTGCATGGAAATTGCCCTTAAGAGAATAACCTATTGTCTAAAACATAGAAAGCCAAAGGTTGCTTATAATTAAATTTGAAGTTCCTCTTATTTATAAAAAAAACATTTCCCATGAATACCTGTTGTCACTATGGATTTCTGATTACATTCATTAAACAAAATAGTATTTTGCCTGTTTTTCAGTTGTTTGAATTGAGATCCAATGCAACTACACAAGCTATTGCCTCTAAACTGAATTGCTCACTCTGTAAAAATTAAAAGTAGTAACCTGAGTCTTTTAAAGAGACCAAAAATTCAACCCCTTCTTAAAGCTATCTAATGTATCAGCCTTTACAACTGATTCAGGGAGAGAATTCCCCATCTGCACAGCTCTCATTGTAAAAAACCCTTCTGAATATTTAGGCGGAACCTCTTTTCTTCTAGTGACCTTGTGTCAGCTGGAAAGACCTACTGGTAAATAAAGCATTAGAGAGATTATTATATGATCCCCTTATATATTTATACATAGTTATCATATCACCCCTTAAGCGCCTCTTCTCCAGCGTGAACATCCCCAATTTGGCCAGTCTTTCCTCATAGCTAAGATTTTCCATACCTTTTACCAGCTTAGTTGCCCTTCTCTGTACCCTCTCTAATACAATAATGTCCTGTTTGAGTGATGGAGACCAAAACTGTATGGCATATTCTAGATGGGGCCTTACAAGTGCTCTATACAGTGGAAGAATGACCCCCTCCTCCCGTGACTATATGCCCCTTTTAATACAGCTCAAGACCTTATTTGCCCTTGATGCTGCTGACTGGCATTGCTTGCTACAGCCAAGTTTATCATCTACAAGGACTCCAAGGTCCTTTTCCATAATGGATTTGCCTAGTGCAGTCCCATTAAGGGTATAAGTGGCTTGGATATTCTTATATCCCAGGTGCATGACTTTACATTTATCAACATTGAATCTCATTTGCCACTTAGCTGCCCAGTTTGTCAAGATCGCGCTGCAAGGATGCCACATCCTGGATGGAATTAATTGGGCTGGATAGTTTTGTGTCATCTCCAAACACTAATACATTACTTACAATACCCTCCCCTAAGTCATTAATGACAAGTTAAATAAAAGTGGACCCAATACCGAGCCCCGAGGGACCCCACTAAGAACCTTACTCCAAGTAAAGAATGTCCCATTAACAACCACCCTCTGTACCCGATCCTGTAGCCAGTTTCCTCTCCGTGTGCAAACGACTTCATTAAGCCCAACAGACCTTAGTTTAGAAAGCAGTCATTTGCGGGGCAAAGTATCAAATGCTTTGGCAAAATCCAAATAGATCACTAGATCTACTGCCCCCCATTGTCCAGCATCTTACTTAACTCATCATAAAAAGCAATCAAATTTGTCTGGCATGACCTATCCTTCATAAAGCTATGCTGATTGCTGCTCATAATGCCATTGACTAAGACAACATTTTGAATGTGATCCCTTAATAAGCCTTCAAATAATTTGCCCACCACAGATGTCAAATTTACTGGCCTATAATTGCCAGGAGATCGTAATCCCTTTTTAAATATTGGAATAACAATCCATAGGTACTATACCAGATGAAAGTGAATCTGAGAAAATCAGAAATAGGGGCTGGTCTAGAACTGAACTAAGCTCTCTTAGAATCCAGGGTGTATGCCATCAGGCCCTGGAGCCTTGTTTACATTAATTTTTATTAAAGCTTTATGAATCATATCCTGAGTCAGCCACTGACTAGATTGAGCAGAGCCATTATAAACTTTATAAAAGCAATGGTTATGTAACTATTTATCTTGCAAAAACACAACTGCTTCCAATAACAATGTGCTTTATAAATGTAATATGCATTGTTATTAAGTTAATTAGAACACAGTTAATACACCAGAGAACTAGAAAGAACAGCCAGAATTTCTATGTACATGCAAAATAGTATTTTATCACAATGGGATATTTATGATAACTGGACAAGCTTCTGCAAGGATGGACCTTGCCTGCATGTCTCTTAATTAAATATACAGTAGGTTTATTACTCAATCAATTATGAACTTTATGAAAACCATTAACATTTCAAACAGTTGTAAAGCAAATATAAAAATAATTTAAGGATTTGTCAATGGTTGCTGCAAATGTGGTTTGGAGGCACTAAGGAAAATTTGACTATATCCTATTAGAAAGAAAGGTTTAGGTATGAAAATGAAATAAAGGGCTAGAAAGTCATACTTAAATGTCCCTGTAAAAAACTGGAATGTGTCATTATCCATCTATGATTACGCATCGTGGATACAAAACGCGTCAGGATTTTGTATGTTTTTAACATGCTGAAATAAAACCTTTGATTTTATACGAGTGGACTCACGGAATGCTTGCCGTTTTCTTATCTTCAAGTACCGCTCACCTTATCTACTCGTCCGATTGGAGAGTGTTTTTCCTTTTGAATTACAAATGTACCTGTTTAAAGCCTTGCGAACCCAGGAGCGCGGACCTGGGGTCTGTGGACCCCCGCGTCATCGGAGAATAAGGGTGAGCATATATGCTACTTTCATGGAGCAATTATCGCTAAATAACAATTATAACAAGACATGAGAATATTACATTTATAGCGAGTGTTGCCTTTTGTTAATATATGTAAGAAAAAGAGTCAAGCCATATTGCATCAGTCTCCATATAAACCATGGTTAAAAATCTAACCAGGAGAGAGAACAACACTAGTGCCATCCCTGACACTAGTAGATATACAAAATACTTTACTGAAAAATTCTTCCATTTTTGACTTTATAAGTGTGAGACAAATTTGTTTCCATCAGGTTCTATATTGTATTGCTAGTTAGTAATTGATTATCTTTGAGTGGAACTTATCTCTATTGACTTTCTTAAAGCCTTTTAGTGGTAATTGAAACTTCCCAACAAAGCATGAAATGTTGACTTACAAACCTTTACTTACCTTTACTTGGCTTCATATATTTTCAGATAAAGGGAACAATGGGCACCTTCTTGCACCAGGCTGCTTGTCTGGTGAGTATTCCTCAGTGCAAGTGTTGGTAATGTGTATTTATTGTATCTCTATAAAGTCCTAATAAGCTCCATGGGTGAGAATGAAACCTTTTTCTTTTTCACACTGTGCTCAGGACCCTTAAACTTCATGGGGTCAAGCCAGAAGAAAACGTAATTGACCATGAGGTGTAGATTGATAGACCCTACATTAACACGCTAACAAGAATGTCACACAATGCAACTTTTGGGGTAACAAGGAATGAAGCTCTTTTTATAGTGACATCATTTAGCAGTGAGATATTGATGTCTCCATGGTGAACCTCTAAAAATGTCAGAAATGTGATATATTTGTCAGGTGTCTAAGGCCCCTGCATTATGTGTGTGCACACTTGAATATCTATTGACTATCTTATGTTTCGGTCCTACTTGGGACCTTTCTGAAAGTGTGACTGAAATTCTATACAAAGGCAAATAAACACATTTTGAAGTAAGTTGTAGCATTTAGGTCCACTTTGTTATTTATAAATGCATTAAGTGCTATTCATATTGTATAAATATTTATGTGTATTTAATTTTGTATTATCATAAAATTATCGTAAAATTATCATAAAATTATCATAAAATTAGACACTCATGATACTCAATAACCTGTCAGGGTGCACTGTCCTATCTATCACATTGCTGCTGTTTTCCAAGCAGATTGACAAGCATTACTTTTTTATGTAAATACAAGAATTGCTGATTTTCATTTTCTGGCATTGATTTCTTTTTTCTTTATACAGGTATGGGACCTGTTATCCAGAATGCTCGGGACCTGGGGTTTTCCGGATAACGGATCTTTCCGTAATTTGGGTCTTCATGCCTTAAGTCTACTAGAAATTAATTTAAATGTTAAATAAACCCAATAGGCTGGTTTTGCTTCCAATAAGGATTAATTATATCTTAGTACAGTACAAACTACTGTTTTATTATTACAGAGAAAAAGGAAATCATTTTTAAAAATTCAGATTATTAGGATAAAATGGAGTCTATGAGAGACAGCCATTCCGTAATTGGAGCTTTCTGGATATCGAGTTTCCGGATAAGGGATCCTATACCTGTACAAGTTTTTCTCACATAATTTCAGTCAAAGCTAAAACTCAGCTATTAAATCAGCCCCATAGTGTAAATTGATAACTTGGAAATCCCTCTAGGAATAGAACCTTTCCACAATGCTCTACTGCAGAGAACTGGCTTCAAGATGTAAACTCTTATTATATGCATTTATGCAAAGTTTATAATGTCTTAGCTCACCGGTAAGTAGATGGAACAGTGGTCAGGAAGAGTTGTGGGAATGGGGTTCCCTTAATTACAGATACTGTATAGTTCAGAATTATTATTTTTTAATTCTGCTAATTAAAACAATATACCCCAGTCAAGGGCCTTAGATCTTTAAGATGATTACTTTCATTTAGGCTGATAGGATAAAATGAAAGCTGTTGTGGTGCAAATAATAATAATAATGTTTTATATGACTCCTTTTTCATAAGAGAAAATAAATCTACCTGCACAACTGACAGTAAGCAAAATTATAGATAAAGTCCTATACAGTAGTTTAGTCTCCCAATAATATCCTGATTACTTCTATTATAATTCTTGTTTTTGTACATCAGACAAAATGTGTTTCTTGTCAGAGTATTTTTTTACACCAAACAATGCTGCCACTACAAGCTCTAATTGAAAAGTGTTTATTTTAAATAATAAATTATAACCTATCACCTTATAAAAATATAGGGTGATTGGTTATGTAGTTGCTTCCCAGCAGTGACAGTGACATCATTAGGAGACAGAAGCAGGCCTCAGTTGTCTGGAAACAGTGTGAATTGTTGCCAGTGTATCCTGGGCACCCTGAGGCTATGGGCAACTCCCTGCAACTCCCAGCAATGTATAGTGGTCCCTTTGGCTCCTTTCCCTCAGGTGGATCCTGGGTGTCTCTTGGTGCAAAGATCAATCAGGCAATTAACAGCAGTCCAGGATGATTGCTTCATAAAAATAACTTCTTTATTTGACAACGGCAGATTGATAAGGCTCCCAGCAGTCAGGCAGTATAGCTCTTCAAGTACAACCACAGCACACAGTTTCTGACAACACTACTGAAAACTTTCTGATATTTCCAGTAGATCCCTTACAGGGGTAGTGCAACCAGTCCCCAGCACTAGGGATCCCACTGGTTATATTGCTCCTTGGCACTTTCCCTGTTCCTGAGCTCACCCACTAGTGTCCCTGTCTGGCAGCTTGATAACCACGAGTGTGCTAACCCCAACTTCTCTCCTTGTTGGAGCCAGCTGCTTGCTAAAATATTCTGCCACTATCTTTCACTCCAAGAGTGTCAATAACTTAACCTCCTTCCACTACATAAACTTTCTCTAACTTTTGGTCTGATTAGGGTTTTTTTTTGGCGATAACAGGCAGGGGGTGAGCCGGTGATGTAATGGGGTGGGTCAGTGATGTTTGGGGGCGGGTGCTGTGGGGAGGCATGGTGGGTGACATCAGGAGCAGGACTGATGACATGCCAATCAGCGATTGGCCTTAATGTCCTGACATTATGCTAATTTGGAAAGCAGTCAGGAACTCAGTTAGTTGGCAGCTTTTATCGATCCATGTATAGCTACCTTTGCTCGTACATTTTCTCAGAGCTAGCTATTCTTACCTAACATAATACTTTCTGGGAGCAAAAGAGCATAGTATAGCTAGAATGGGCTAGGATAGA
Organism: Xenopus laevis; assembly: GCF_017654675.1. Classification (NCBI taxonomy): domain Eukaryota; kingdom Metazoa; phylum Chordata; class Amphibia; order Anura; family Pipidae; genus Xenopus; species Xenopus laevis. The sequence goes on from NC_054376.1 coordinate 84,136,537, forward strand.
GAAACAGTGATCCTCCGTGATCCTAGCCCTTATTGACAAAGTTAATAACACTTAAGCAAAAAAAAAGGTAAACTTTGTTATGGAGCTGTCTCCATGAAAAAGGGAATCAGTTGAATAGTAAAAAAAAAAACAGTATACTACACCTCATATAAACGTGTTGATAGCTGTTTCTCCACCAGAGGGCAAAGTGGTATTATATTTCCAGTTCCCATTGTACTGAGCAGTCAGCATCTGCCTGCCAATGTGATCGTTGCCCCCAATATGTATTCATGAATAAGTAAAAATAACAAGAGTTTAACTTGTTTTTTTTTTTTTTTAACTTTGAGTACTCAACAGCTTCACATGCACAACTAAATGCAAGATAGCATTTCTTTTCTATTGTTCATTTAAAGGAATTCTGTCATGATTTTTCTGGTTTATATTCTTTATTTCTAAATTACACTGTTTATATTGCAAATAATTCAGCCTACCATTTAGCATTTTATTGTTGGACCAACAAATGTAGTTTTTTTTTTAGCTGTACTATTGGTGTGGAGGCAGCCATCTCAGTGCATTGTGCCTGAGTGTGATCTTTCTGAAGGAGGCAGCACTACACAATAGAACTGCTCTGAGGCAGCTTTTATTTCTCCCCTTCTTATTGTACTTCTGTATGACCCAAGTCCTGTAATAGCAAAGCAGGGTTTCTGGATGAGTGCTATTCTTATGTGTACCACTTGGTGGGGCTAGGATTGCAAATGATTTCTGACTTAATTTTGATGCTCAAATCTTCTCCCATGGTCCTTTGTGATACTATAATCCTTTTATTAGGTTCCATATGAGGTATTTCTAAGAGACCGTGGGGGAGAAGAAGCACACTGGCACACAAGACTGCAATCGCAGGGTACAACCTTGCAAAATTTTAATGCGGAATTGCAACATTTCTGTGCACGCCCCTTTGTCAAGGAAATTATGATAATGAAACAATAGAATTCTACCTGTATCTGATGATCCAGCACTAACAATGACCGATGTTTGCGTGCCTTCAAAGGCACCCGATCGAAATTTTCCATCCAGCCTGAACGACGAACTGACCGATATCCAAGTCTTTTGCCGATATCGGTTGGTTCGTTTCCCACCATACACGCACCGAATATTGTACGAAAATTTGTTTTGTACGATATTATCTGTGCGACTATGGCTACCTCAAGAGCAAGCCGGCGGCAGCAGATTTGTTAAACCTAACAATATGCAGGCAAGTATTGTCAGGGCTTCTGTTCTCTGCTATCAGGGTCAAAATAATAGTGTTCATTAATTTAAGAGGGGTTGATCGCTAGTGTAGATCTGACTGTCAAAATACGCCACTGTTTCTTTAATTCTTTGAGCTGTTTATATGGGGGTAGCATATACTGTGCCTTCATTTTTATTTGGCTTCTGTTGCTACTACCCAACATTCTGCCATCTCTGTCCCATCAATTAATAGTGAATCAGATAAACCTTTCCTGCTCTGGCTCAAATTCAGAAGGTAATTTTTCCCTTCACCATTCTTATTTACCACTTGAAAATGTTAAAACAGTTGGCTATTGCAGTCAAAATACATCCTTACAATATAATATATTAAACGTACATTCCTCTCGCAACAAATGGTACATCATAATTGACATAGAACAAATGGGTCATTTTGATCTCATGATAAGTAAAATGAATGATTTTTATGCATTGCCTAGATACCGTAACTTTTGTTACCCACATTGACATGACCATCAATATGAATACAGCGTAAATTACTGGCATGTTATTATGGAGGTAAATAGCCTTATTGGTCTATTGTACATATTTCCCCTTGCAATATTTATTAAGCCATCATTTTTCTGGTAAATAATTTGTTTGCAAAACGTAAATTAAATGGACACTGTCATGGGAAAACATGTTTTCTTCAAAACTCATCAGTTAGTGCTGCTCGAGCAGAATCCTGCACTGAAATCCATTTTTCAAAACAGCAAACTGAGCTTTTTATATTTAATTTTGAAATCTGACATGAGGCTAGACATATTGTCAGTTTCCCAGCTGCCCCCAGTCATGTGATTCTGATAAACTTCAGTCACTCTTTACTGCTGTACTGCAAGTTGGAGTGATATCACCCCCTCCATTTCCTCTCCCCCAGCAGCCTAACAACAGAACAATGGGAAGGTAACCAGATAGCAGCTCTCTAACACAAGATAACAGGTGCCTGGTAGATCTAAGAACAGCACCCAATTGTAAAATCCAGGTCCCACTGCAACACATTTAGTTACATTGAGTAGGAGAAACAACAGCCTGCCAGAAAGCAGTTCCATCCTAAAGCGCTGGCTCTTTCTGAAAGCAGACGACCAGCCAAAATGACCTGAAATGGCTGCCTACACACCAATATTACTACTAAAAAAAATACACTTGCTGGTTCAGGAATTAAAATTTATATGGTAGAGTGAATTATTTGCAGTGTAAACAGTGTCATTTAGAAATAAAAACGACATCATAAAAATCTTGACAGAATCCCTTTAATGAAGAGAAAATTGAGGAAGGGTGTTTATGAACCAGCTACAAAGATCTCTTTGAACTTAGGGGCCGATTCATCAATAGTCGAATATCGAGGGTTAATTAACAGGGGCCTCTTGCCGATAGCTTGGTTTCACATACTGTAGGTGTCTTATAACTGTAACAGTACTCACAGGTAGGGTTGCAACCTGGCCGGTATTTACCTACCTTGCTGGTAAATGATGGATGATCCCAATGTTATTAGTAGGGAAAAAAGATAAATATGTAGGAAGGCAGATATTTTTTTACAGAAAAGGTGTCAACCCTACTCACAGGTAACTTTAAACCTTTAATCTTCCTGGAGCTGATCATTGGCTGAGTCTTTGCCATTTTGCCTATTCTTCTATCCGTTAGAATGGTAGTTTTCTGTTTACTTCTACCTCTTTTAGGTTTTGGTTGCAATTTTAAGCATTTGAGATAATTTAGCTGAGCAGCCTATACTTTTCTACACTTCTTTAGATGTTTCCTCATCTCCAATCAACTTTTTAATCAAAGCACACTGTTCTTCTGAACAATGTCTGGAACAAGCCATTTTTTCTGATTTTCAGGGAGATATGCACTATAACCAGCATGCACAACATTTGCTGCCTTCAGTAAGGACTGTAATAGACTATTATTTTTTACACAGAATTAATTACCTCATTAATTGAACTCCACGCTGCTATTATTTTGAACACTGCTATTATTTAGAACAAGCCTCAATTAATGATTCAGTTACACAGAGTTGACAGCATGCATGTCATGACTGTTGAGTCTGTTGGTTTTCTATTACTCAACTACACCTTCTAGTAAATTATTTGCCATGCAGAAATATAATCTCTACCAAAAACAGATTGATCGGGTTAGTGATGTTGGACTGCTATTATTCTGAACACAGCTGTATATGTGTGTATTTGTGTAAAAGATTTGTGTTTTTGTGTGACACTAAACTGGGGTAGGCAGGCTCCAGATCCAGTACTCAAGGGCAGAGGCAATGCAGGAAGACGAGGAGGCCTTTATCCATGCAGGTACTAATGAATGGAGGGCACACCAAAACTTTCAAAAGATAGCGAGAGGTGCAGAAACAAATGTTACCCCTACTACAGGTAACCTATATCAATAATTAATCTGCATGTTTGCACACTCAAAACCAAAACAAAAACAATTTAACGAGAGGGTGGTTTGAAAAAATAATTTTTACTTTTGTTCAAAGAAAAACATTTTACATGAACAACGCCATACAACACATGGCATAATTTATACAATGTTAAAAAGTAGCATAGAATATCAACCACCCATTAGTTATATGTAGCAAGCAAGAAATCAGCAAGGGAGCGGATACACCTACCAGAAAAATGAGAATGGCCCCAACGTTTCGGCACCAAGGCCTTTGTCAAGGGGACATGCAGGGTCTGGTGGTGGGTGGGTGATGCTGTTCAGGAAGTAAAAGTAGCAACAGCCACATAGAATTTCTACCAGAAACAGTGATTGATCAGGTTAGTGATGATGGACTGCTATTATTCTGCATACAAAGTAACTCCAGCACACGTAACAAGCTCAAGGGATTGCTCCCGTGTTTAATGTCAATCCAACAATACAACGTTTCGGGGGCGTGCCCCTTCGTCAGGTGCTCAAAACCACCCACCACCTTCCTTAAATTCGTTAATTGCAGGTAACCACCCCTCCAATTATGTAGATATACAATTAGTGACAAATTAGAACATAAGTCCAAACAAATGCAAAAAGTTCGTTTTTAAAGTCCAAGCATATAATCCGTATGGTATGATCATTGAAAAAAATACTGAAAAAAAATAGTAACATAAAATGGTCAATTACAGAGCAGTAATTTATAGTTCAGCAAATACAATAGACTGTCAAAGGCCTTATTTGAAAAAAAAGGAAGTAAATTTAGCCATACCTTCCCCTGCTATTAGATTCTAATCGATACAATTAGGAGAATCTGTAAAGAATAAGGAAACAAGTTAGATACATGGAAATAGGATACTGTTACAAGTAGCTAGTCAAACTGAATTCCTCATTTAACCCTCTCGGGGTCTGTGTTTGTAACAGCCATATCCAGTAACTTTCCCGCTGGCTTAATTTTAATTTTAAATTATAATCAGTAGTTATTACTTTTTCCAGTATCTGCCACCTTAACTGGGAGGTTCTATGGCCTTTATCAAAAAAATGTTTGTATAAAAAGGTTTCTTGTTTATTCTTTTTCTTATCACTTTCTTTGTTTGTTTCTTTTAGGGGTGGTTTGTAGTTTCGAATGGCTGCTTTATGTTCATTTAGGCGTATTTTCACAGGTCTACTTGTTTGCCCAATATAGGCTAAACCACATGGGCATTTTAGGCAATAAATTATGCCCTTGGAGTCACATGTATGAAAGCCCTTTGTAAAATGCTTTGTGCCTTTTTGTGGATGAATCACATAATCCCCTTTGGTAATGCCCGTACAGTGGCCGCAGTTGAGGCAGGGGAAAGTGCCAACCCTGCTGCTGTTCTTTTTATTAGTATTTACAACGGGACCAATTCTCTTTTTAACCAGATCTCCAACATTCCTTCCTCTTTTATATGAAAAAATTGGTGGCAAAGTGAAAAGATTTCCATGTTTAGTATCCAATTTTAAGACTCTCCAATGTTTAAGAATTGTTTTTCTTATGTACTTCGCATTTGTGTCATAAGTTGAAACAAAAGGGATCCTTTTTTGTTTGTTTGTAACATTCTTTTTTGTGAGAAGTTTGGCTCGCGGTATCTTTCCCACCTCGTCACGAATTTTTAAAAGCATGTTTTTATCGTAACCCTTTACTGCAAATTTATTAACCATTTTTTCCGATTCTTGGGCGTATAGGGTATCATCTGAGGTGATTCTCCTAACTCTCATTAATTGGCTTTTTGGTAAACCACTGAACAGGCCTGGGGCATGGAAAGATGTGGGGCTTAAAAGATTATTGCGATCTGTGGACTTTGTAAAAACTGATGTACTGAACCCTGTGTCTGAACGGTGAATATCGACATCAAGAAAATGTATGTTGGAGGAGTGGTATTCTAAAGTAAATTTGATAGTGCTATGCACCCTATTAAGATAATTAAGGAAATCAAAAAGTTTCTCTTTACCACCTTTCCACAAGAAAAACGTGTCATCCACATAGCGCATATATGTAATGATATGTGCTGAATATTCGGGGTTAGAAAAAATAAATGTGTTCTCAAAAAAATCCATAAAGATATTTGCATACACTGGTGACATGTTAGCTCCCATGGCGCAGCCTTGTGTTTGTAAATAAAAGTCTGTGTTGAAAGAAAAGAAGTTTTTTGTAAGTACTATCTCCAATAGTGTGCATAAAAAAGTGATCTGGTGTGTTGGTGTTTTAGTATTACCGAGGTATGAACGAACACATTCTATGCCCTCATCGTGTGGGATAGACGTAAACAGGTCACAGACATCAATCGAGCATAAGAGAAAATCCTCTGTAGGTAAAGAAAGTTTTTCTAAATTCCGTAAAAAACGGGAGCAATCCCTTGAGCTTGTTACGTGTGCTGGAGTTACTTTGTATGCATTAACTGTGGAGGGGCCGTCCTCCTATACCCCAGGCACCGTACTTAAATCGTTTGGAGAGGCCAGGTGTGCGTGTGCAAATTTTTGCCTAATCGTGACTGACTACGGTAGCACCCTACGCACCCTCAAGTGAGCCCCCACCGTGATGTCTTTTGCCGACATTTCTGCCTCTACTGACCTGCGAGCTGATACTTTCAGTTTTACAGAGGCAGAAAGGAAGAGGATTCTGAACGCAGCACAGTCATTACCTTCAGTCGCACCAGCGGGAGACGCGGAAGTCCTGCACACCCTAGAGAAATTCAAAAAGAGAGAGGTAGCATGGTCGCTACACTCTTCCACGCTGTCCGAATATGCGCGTGTACAGAGAATACCACGAGGGCTGCGCTTACACATCAAGCCGGTTCTGTTTCGCGAGGACAAAGATTTCCTGTCCAAATGGCAAAGTATACTGAACCGTTGCAGCCTCGATCTCATAACACTGACCGTTCAACAATTGCAAGGAGGATTAAAGGAGACCCGCCAGCAGATTCACACGATGGAGGAGGAATACAAGGCCAAGGCCCCCGGGGATATCTGCAGCACGGCTCTTGCGGAACTACAGGCAAAGATAGACGCACTCCAACAGGAGATCCTCCAGACCAAGCTACGCAAATTCAGAAGAGACACCAGGGACTACGAGCGAGGAGAGGTGTATACATGGATGACACAGAGGAAGACGCAGCGCTCAAGGAATCCCAGACAAGTAAAGGAATCAGAAACATCATCTTTACACTCCTCAGATTCGGAATCGGTTTCCTGCACCTCTGCACAGTCATCACCGGCTTTTTTAGGCCAGCGCCAGAACACCATAAAAAAACCAGGCGGGGGAAAAAAACGCGAAGTTTCTCAGGCGAAGGGACAACAGAAACTGAGGTGAATAATGTTTTCAATTTATCATCTTACACCTTGTCAAATTCGGAACTTTCTGTGCTTAATAAGGGTCTTAATTTTGTACCTATGCATACTAATCCACCGTTTGATTTTACCCTGGATTTCTTTAGATTTATGCGTGCAATCAAATTAAAGGTGCATTTTTCTGACAAAGAATGTGGTGTTAAGCCTGATAACATGAATATGAAATTAGCTGGTAAATTACAACAAAAAAGCACATTTGTACCCCCAGGTAACTACCCTTCGCTAGATGCATTTGAATTTCTTGTTAAAATGGAAGTGGAAAAACACTTAGGAAAGAGTATGGGTAAAATGAAACATAACGTTTCATTGGCTGAAAAAGTAGCTTTACAGAGTCTCCAGGATAATAAAAGTATTGTAGTTTGCAAAGCGGATAAAGGAGGAGGAATCGTTGTAATGAATAAATGTGACTATGATAATGAAGCCACTCGACAGTTAAATAACAATGCACACTATAAAAAACTTGAAGGTGATCCCTCAGTGAGACTGAGGGATGAAATCAAAATCTTTTTATATTCTGCTGTCATGGAGGGTATAATCACTGATGATACTTACAACTTATTATTTCGTGAGGAAGCAAAGATACCCAACATTTATTTTTTACCAAAAATACACAAGTCGCTGGAAAAACCTCCTGGACGCCCCATAGTTAGTAATGTGGGCTCTTTACTACAGCCATTAGCTATCTATGTTGATATTGCTTTACAAGAAATTACCCCTAATTTAAAACATTGTGTACAGGATACAGGAGAATTTTTACGGAATTTAGAAAAACTTTCTTTACCTACAGAGGATTTTCTCTTATGCTCGATTGATGTCTGTGACCTGTTTACGTCTATCCCACACGATGAGGGCATAGAATGTGTTCGTTCATACCTCGGTAATACTAAAACACCAACACACCAGATCACTTTTTTATGCACACTATTGGAGATAGTACTTACAAAAAACTTCTTTTCTTTCAACACAGACTTTTATTTACAAACACAAGGCTGCGCCATGGGAGCTAACATGTCACCAGTGTATGCAAATATCTTTATGGATTTTTTTGAGAACACATTTATTTTTTCTAACCCCGAATATTCAGCACATATCATTACATATATGCGCTATGTGGATGACACGTTTTTCTTGTGGAAAGGTGGTAAAGAGAAACTTTTTGATTTCCTTAATTATCTTAATAGGGTGCATAGCACTATCAAATTTACTTTAGAATACCACTCCTCCAACATACATTTTCTTGATGTCGATATTCACCGTTCAGACACAGGGTTCAGTACATCAGTTTTTACAAAGTCCACAGATCGCAATAATCTTTTAAGCCCCACATCTTTCCATGCCCCAGGCCTGTTCAGTGGTTTACCAAAAAGCCAATTAATGAGAGTTAGGAGAATCACCTCAGATGATACCCTATACGCCCAAGAATCGGAAAAAAATGGTTAATAAATTTGCAGTAAAGGGTTACGATAAAAACATGCTTTTAAAAATTCGTGACGAGGTGGGAAAGATACCGCGAGCCAAACTTCTCACAAAAAAGAATGTTACAAACAAACAAAAAAGGATCCCTTTTGTTTCAACTTATGACACAAATGCGAAGTACATAAGAAAAACAATTCTTAAACATTGGAGAGTCTTAAAATTGGATACTAAACATGGAAATCTTTTCACTTTGCCACCAATTTTTTCATATAAAAGAGGAAGGAATGTTGGAGATCTGGTTAAAAAGAGAATTGGTCCCGTTGTAAATACTAATAAAAAGAACAGCAGCAGGGTTGGCACTTTCCCCTGCCTCAACTGCGGCCACTGTACGGGCATTACCAAAGGGGATTATGTGATTCATCCACAAAAAGGCACAAAGCATTTTACAAAGGGCTTTCATACATGTGACTCCAAGGGCATAATTTATTGCCTAAAATGCCCATGTGGTTTAGCCTATATTGGGCAAACAAGTAGACCTGTGAAAATACGCCTAAATGAACATAAAGCAGCCATTCGAAACTACAAACCACCCCTAAAAGAAACAAACAAAGAAAGTGATAAGAAAAAGAATAAACAAGAAACCTTTTTATACAAACATTTTTTTGATAAAGGCCATAGAACCTCCCAGTTAAGGTGGCAGATACTGGAAAAAGTAATAACTACTGATTATAATTTAAAATTAAAATTAAGCCAGCGGGAAAGTTACTGGATATGGCTGTTACAAACACAGACCCCGAGAGGGTTAAATGAGGAATTCAGTTTGACTAGCTACTTGTAACAGTATCCTATTTCCATGTATCTAACTTGTTTCCTTATTCTTTACAGATTCTCCTAATTGTATCGATTAGAATCTAATAGCAGGGGAAGGTATGGCTAAATTTACTTCCTTTTTTTTCAAATAAGGCCTTTGACAGTCTATTGTATTTGCTGAACTATAAATTACTGCTCTGTAATTGACCATTTTATGTTACTATTTTTTTTCAGTATTTTTTTCAATGATCATACCATACGGATTATATGCTTGGACTTTAAAAACGAACTTTTTGCATTTGTTTGGACTTATGTTCTAATTTGTCACTAATTGTATATCTACATAATTGGAGGGGTGGTTACCTGCAATTAACGAATTTAAGGAAAGTGGTGGGTGGTTTTGAGCACCTGACGAAGGGGCACGCCCCCGAAACGTTGTATTGTTGGATTGACATTAAACACGGGAGCAATCCCTTGAGCTTGTTACGTGTGCTGGAGTTACTTTGTATGCATTAACTGTGGAGGGGCCGTCCTCCTATACCCCAGGCACCGTACTTAAATCGTTTGGAGAGGCCAGGTGTGCGTGTGCAAATTTTTGCCTAATCCTGCTATTATTCTGAACACAACTGTAAATCTTGCAGTTGTGAAATCCCATTGTGGCCAAAGGAGCAGAGCTTGCAATGTATGGCCAGAGTTAGTCCCAAGAGCTGTTTAAAACAAATTAGCAGTCTACTGAAATATGGACAAACAATCCCTATTTTGTTTAAAGGGTAAGGCATTTTTCAGTAGCAGTATGCACAAAATATCTTCGTCTTTAATATATTGATAATCGGATGAGTGCAGAGGAGTCTTGTATTTGTCTATATGTATTTTGTGGTCACAGCCTCATTGCACCCCCGCCTAATGGTTTTAAAAATTAGTGGTGAGCACAACTTTCCCTTGTTTGTTCTAGTTACACCACTGCTGCAGAGCTTTCAGTTAAAAGAGCTTGGGGTTGATTTTATATAACATAAGTATGCCAGTAAATTGCGGTGAGGCAGGATCTTTTTGAAAGCTCGGGATAACAATGGTAGCTGTACTGAGATGGGGGTTTAGTAGGTCTAAAGGAATAACCCCCATTGTTCTGTTTCTTTTCATGTTTAATTACAACATCCTGAGTTGGACCTGTGGAATCTAAACGATAATTACTTTTACAAAGATCAGTTTGTTTTGGTCTGTATTAGTTTCTGAAAAAGGCAAAAAAGGTATGGATCTTGCATGTACAGTAATTTACCAGACATAACAGCACAGCCCACTTGTCTCCACCAGAGGGAGAACATTTCATGCAATACTACAGAACAGGGTTAAAATTCATTCCTGTTAGGCAGAAGTAGTGGGCCTAAAAATCTCAACCAAGCTGTAAATTTAAGTTAAGTGGTGCTGGCTGTGTGTTTTGAACAACAGTTATTATACTAAGGGGGTATTTATTATTATTTAAACTCGTTTTTTTTTTCAAATGCCCATATTTACTAAAAAATCTGAAAGTAAAAGCATGTGCAGGAAAAGTCGAGACAATTCAAATTGTGCAACTTTTTTTAAGTTGTTGCTCGAAAATCCACAACTTCTCCACAAAGATTTCAGCGCGATTTGACGCGCTTCGACAAAAAGCATGCGACTTGTCGCATGCAACAAAAATAAGGTATGAGATAGAATTGTCGCATGGTGTTGCAGCGTTGATCCGACGCGACACGACTGTTGGATGCAGACGCAGCGTGCAGCGTCTGCATCCGACAGTTGCGTCGCGTCGGATCAATGCTGCGGCACCATGCGACAATTCTATCTCTTACCTTATTTTTGACGCAGCCAAAATCGTTTGTGTTGTCCTACCCTTAAGATCATGAAGGCAAGAAACATCATCCAGTTGTAAAAGTGACATCTGCCATTGACTTCTACATGACTTCGGCAGGTTTTAGAGTATTTTCCGATTCGTTGCAGTTTTGTCGTATAATAAATCCTGAAAAGGTTGTGGTTTTTTTCCCCATGACTTTTTCGGATCAGAATCAGAAGAATTTGACCCTGAATAAATGTGCCCCTAAATGTATTGTAGAATGGTTGACAGAATACCGGGAAAGTCCTGGACACATTTTATATCTGTCCCAGGTTTCTGTCAGAATGGTTCCAGGCCATGAAGCCATCCCAGGTTTTCTTACACTCAGGTGGGCTAATTTAAACAGCATTTCTCAGTGTGTGGGAGTGTGTGAGTAGCTGGGAAGGTGACTGTGTTTTCCATGCTGAGCTGCACTTTTGTGAAATATCCCCAAGTGACTGTTGGAAGAAACGGAAAATCTCTCCTAAGAGACTGTGTGCTGGAAGTTTGACAGAGGACTCTTGGGCTTTATATTTCTAATGCTGTAAGTGCTGGATATATTTTGTTTATGGTACACCATTCTGGGTGTCAAAACGGGACTGCTATTCCTATGTTGAAGCAAGTGTACTGAATCTGTTCATTTTGTTTATAATAAAAGCCAGCCAAGCTGCATAAAACTGTTTTAAGGTGGCCTTCAACTAACATTTTTGAGCTAAAACAGTGCCATGTTTATGATCCCTGCTAGCCTGAAACTAAAGACAAACAATAGATTGTGATGACTATAGTACAAGTAATTTCTGGCTATTTTAGGGAGAAACCTGCAGGGCCACTCCTGCAATGAGGCAAGGTGGGAACCTTGCCTCAGGCGGCAGCGAGTGACTGGTTACGAGGGGTGACAAAAACTGCCTCTTGAAAGTTTGAGAGCCAAATTTCTGGGTTTTAATTCGGCTTCCTTATCCGGAAACCCGATATCCAGAAAGCTCCAAATTACGGAATGGCTATCTCCCATAGACTCCGTTTAATCCAAATTTTAAAAAATGATTTCCTCTCTGAATTTTTTTTTCTGATAAAAGACGCAAATCAAGTTTGGTCGAATTCAATTAGTTTTACATATTCGATTTTGTTAATAAATAATCAAATATTGGAGTTTCAAGTAAAATTTAAAAAACTCACATGAATTCAAAATTCAACCCTAGATAAATGTGTCTCTAAGGGTTGGGATTTGGTCTGGATGCAGTGAACTTGTTACACAGGACACTTCTCTGAGAAACTTCAGAATATTTAATGTTGTAATACTTCTGGGTTATCACAAACATTTATCCAATTAAATAATGACATCAGGGTATGCAGCAGAATATCATAACATTGTGACAGTAAACAAGAAGGCAAATGAAACTGGATACAATATAAAGGATCTGGATCCAAAGTACATGGCATTTACAGTATCTCTGAGTAGTCTAAACCCAATACATTGACAGCAGTGGGCCTAGAGTCTGAATTTAGAACCTGTACTGTACAACTATTGGGTTTCACAGTGTAAAAGTCAAATAACCTTCATCCACATTGAATTCTCAAATGTTGGCAACAATTTGAATGTTTGCTCAAGGACTTGTGCAGTTGCCTGTTAAACAGGCAATTATTCAGTATATGGCTGAGGGCACACAGGTCACAGGCACATCTTCGGCCTGAGCGCAGCTACATGGTGTGCAGATCAGCCCAAAAATGCATGCTTTTGCATGTATAGTAGAAAACACAGGCAGAGGAAAGCATTGTGTATGCCCTGTGTGCCCTTGGCTTTATGATCCCTCTATGAGGTAGTCCTGAAGCAGAAGGTAATGATCTTTGAGATCTGCTCTCTTGTTTGTTGTTTGGTGGGGGAGGTTTTATCAACTTTCTTCAAGCCCTTAGGCTTGATAAACAGCTAAAAAGCACTTTGACCTTTCTGCTCTGCAAATTTAAAAACTCTTCTGCTTTCCTTCATTCATTAGTATTCCTTTAGGGCTAAGTACCATTACCATTCAATGTGACTATTGTTAAGTCTATGATTGAAGTTGTACATAACAGATATAAAACTGTGAAACCAACATGTGCAGCATCTGAATATTTCCTTTTACGATGGCCATAGACGTGCAGATATGATTGTACGAATCTTTGTTTCGTAAACTTTTCGGACCGTGTGTGGAGTGTCCCGCCTTTTTTCGTGCAATGGCAATCGGCCGTTCAGACGATCAAGCAAATTTCTGTTGGCTACGGATAATATCTCTGCATGTATTGCCAAACTGACGATATTAGTGGAAAACTGTCACCAGCTTTTGTTGGACATAACTTTTGTACGATTGCTGTCAGGGGCAGAACATCATCACATCTGTTCTTTTACTACTTTATATGATCTGAATGGTTAGTGGCAGGTCGGAAGATTGGAACGTCCAACATTAAAGGTATATCTGCACGTCTATGGCCAGAACAGATACCTTTTTGTCTCGGACAGTAGCCCAGACACAATCATTTGTTAGATGTGAAGGTTTCAAGTTTTCTATGGTTAGAAGAGGTAAGTATCATGGAAAACAAAAAGGTTCAATTAATCTATAAGGCTATGGACACACATGCGGATTTAACTATTGTTTTTGGAGTGGTCTGCGCCGAGGTTTTTAAAAAAGCCGACCGCTGCGTAAAAATGCTTAGCAGTTTCAAGTTTAGGCAATGGCAATAAAGCCAGCGTATTTACGCAGCGGTCAGCTTTTTAAAAAACGCAGCAACCAGTGGACATCCCTATAAAGAAAGTACAAGAAACAACAATTTTATTTTGCTTTATAACTAATTTGTTTTTCCTTAAAAATGTGTTTTTGCCACTAATGCCTTTCATATTTGTGAACTGTAATGCATCAAGGAAGTACTTTAGACTTAGATGGGTGGTTCATCTTTAACCTTTAGTATGTTGTTGAATGGACAATTTAAGCAACTTTCCAATTGGCCTTCATTTTTTCACTTCACTTTTTTTTATAGTTAGTTATTTGCCTTCTTCTGACTTTCCAGCTTTCAAATGGGGGTCACTGACCCCATCTTAAAAACAAATGCTCTGTAAGGCAAAACATGTGCTGTTATTTCTACTTTTAATAATTATTTTTTCTATTTAGGTCCAGTCCCAATTCATATTCCTCATTCAAATCAATGCTTGTGGTTGATCGCATGCATTGATGTGACCCTAGCAACCAGATTGCTGAGACTGCAAACTGCAGAGCTGCTGAATAAAAAGCTAAATAACTCAAAAACCACAAATTCAAATTGTCTCAAATTATCACTCTCTACATCATATTAAAAGTTAACTCAAAGGTGAATAACTACTTTAAAATGTATGCAATTTCCAGGTCACACAATCTTAGCTTCCTCTTGCTGTCGTTTCCTTTGATTCTTCAATACATTGCAGTTGCATTCATAGTCAATATAAAACAGATTTATGTTTGTAATTGCAAGTATCTGCAGTTATAGTCACGTGCAACTGAATTTTTTTTCCATGCATTTGTGGCAGGTTTGAGAGCACCAAAGCATTTAAGGTAATTGACTCTGGTTGTATGTAGGAGTATCCAGATATGCATTTTAGCACTGCTGCATTTTACTGTGTTTATTTTCAAAGAAAACATTTTTTTTTTTACATGCGTCTCTCATATTCAAATTAGTTGAACTCACAATAAAGCATCTGTATTTAAAATAAAAACATAAATAGACACAATATTTACAGAGGTATAATGAAGACACATGATTGGGCCACATCACTTACTTGATATGCTGATCTTACTACTTCTCTTGTAAGTACATGTCTTTTATTAACAAATTACAATAGTTCATTATGTTCATTTATTCATATGTTATGGGAGGATGCACCTCTGTTTTTGGTTCATTTGTAGAAACTGGTAGTTTGACCTGATCCTGCTATGTTTCAGTTGTATCCATTGGTGTTACCTACAGATTCTTATATTGGACTCTGTTTGATAGACTAATTTTGAGTGGACTTTTTTCCAACCCAACTTAACTATGTAAGGTTTACTTTTCATGTGCAGTCTTTTCTGTAAAGCATTCCTTGGTGTTTTTTATAGTTATTTATATTTACAGATTCAGCATGCATTTCAAGAGCCCTAAAAGGAATAAAAACATCATATAAGGAACAGACTGGAGAAGACTAAAATAGGATTGCAGTCTCACACTCAAATTATTTTTGTAGAAAATAGATAATATAGATAATGAAATTTAAATTTTTCCTAACATAAAGTAATACTGTTGCCTTTTAATTGTAGATCTTTCTATTATGAATGCTGAAATCTCTTGTTTGTGTGCCTAAATAGCTGCACTGTAATTTATTGTGTAAGTGACTTGGCTTTTTGCAACTCCCTTAAATACTCTACCACTATCACAAACCTCCACCTTAGTTCCCAACTAATATTGATCTTTTTGAACAGCAGTAATGTCAACTGAAGCCTTTGACAGACATTCCACCTCACCCCCACCTCTTCCTTAGTTTACAGGAAGGTAAGGAGGACACCCCAGCAGAACTCCATGGACACTGAAGTATCATGTTACACCAGTGATTTATGCACTTTTTGTTTAATGATTTTGCCTTTGTTCTTTGAAGCATGGATACATTTTCAGTGTCTTTCCCTTCTGCTTTTCAGTATAGGCAGGGGAAATAATAAGCTAACAGAACTGCAGGCAACTCAGAAGAAAGTGTCTGTTAGAGTAAACTTTAATTTTACAGATACAGAAGCAAACACAGCAACAGACAACTGCAAAGCCCAACCACATGCATCATTCAACACAGAAAACAAAACAGTTCTAAATCTAAATTCTAAATCTAAAACATTATTAACCCCTCTTTTGGACAGTAAATACTTGGACTGCATATACTTAGAAATAAAACACTAATGATGAAAACAGAAGAGTCACAATGGACATATTATATTTCCCAATGGAAATAGAGGGTGGTCTGTGGTGCTTACCCATACACAGTTATTCTCATCCAGCAAGTAAAACTCGCATGGGTTATGTACAGAGACGTTGGCAAATTGTACAGACTTTTCCTTAATCTAGCCTGCTACCTGTCTGAAAGAACATATTGGGGGTTATTTATTAAAGACTGAATGCTAAAAATGTTTTTAGTCAGTTTACTAGAAAATCCGAATTTTTTGTGGAAAAAAGTTTAATACAGCTAGAGGATGCAAAAAGTCAGAATCCTAAAAAACTCCATCTTCAACCTGTCGAAGTCCTGTAAAGCTCAATGGCAATTTGAAGATATTATGGTCTGCATTTGGGTTTAATACGATAATCAGAACATTTTGGGCTTTTCTGACGATTTCACAAAAAATTCGTATTTTTGCACAACAATCTGAAAAAGTTTAGATTTTTCCTGATACGATTTTTAATGATAAATAACGGTAAATCATGGATCCTAGTTTGGTCAGACTTTTTTATTTTTTATTTAAAACATCAGAAAAATTCGGATTTTGATAAATAACTACATTGTGTTGTAACATTTTTTTTTCATATAAAAACTCACATTGAGTCTTTGCCCTAATATGTATAATTAAAGGGGTGCTTCACCTTTGAAATAACTTTTAGTATGATGTATAGAGTGACATTCTGAATCAACTTGCAATTGGTTTTCATTTTTTATTATTTGGTTTTTTTTTTAGTAATTTTAGTTTTTTTTTATTCAGCAGCTCTCCAGTTTGCAATGTGGTTGCAAAGGTTCATATTACCCTAGCAACCATGCACTGATTTGAAAAAGAGACTGGCATATGAATAGGAGTGGGCCTGAATAGAAAGATGAGTAATAAAAATTAGGAATAACAATACATTTGTAACCTTACAGAGCATTTGCTTTTTAGAAGGGGTCAGTGACACACATATTTGAAAGCTGCAAAGAGTCAGAAGAAAAAGGCAAATAATTATTAAACTATAAAAAAGAAATAATCAAGACCAATTGAAGAGTTGCTTAGAATTAGCCATTTTAACACATACTAAAAGTTACCTTAAAGGTGAACCACCTCTTGAAGAACAAAGCACATGTAAATGTTATGTAGCACTGCTTGCTGCTGATAGTTTATGGATATGTTACCAATTATCACCTTACTTTCCTTTTATTGGTCCATCCATTTGAAGCCTGATGATGACTGAATTATCACTTTGTGTAGTAGTCAAAATGCGCTTCTTTATAGAGTTCCTGTGTTGATATTCCTGTTTAGTCTGTAATTATATAAGTCTGTATTGTGAACTTTCTGTCAGCATCCATTTTTTTACAAGGGTAGAGACATCAGTATTCAGGTATCCACATATAAAATAGTAACATTATTGGCTTGTAAACATGCACAAAGACATCCCAATACTGATAAACGGTCTTCTTATGTGACAGTTTTATATGATTAATAAACCTCTGATAGTGGTGTTTGTCTTAAATACTTTCTGGAGTAAAAAAAAATGGTATGGCTTAATATGACAACTTGAATGCCCAGTATCATGGTCCTATTGCTTATGAGTGATTCTATCTCTATTTGAATGGAACGCTGTTCCTGGCTTCTGTAGGCTCCAATGCAGTTTGGGCAGTCTGTAGGGATATTTGCTGAGTTTCATATTACTGGGTTCTCTCGCTCAGCGAGCTTTGTCAAAGGCAATCTCTGATTTTGACAAAGCTCGCTGAGCGAGCGAAACGCACGTCAGGCGCTGGGTTTCTTTTAGCTCAATTAGGCAGGGAGACAACATGCTCTAATCTTAGTCACTTTTCCAGGCTATAGACGCTACCTTCTTCAATACAGCATATCTGGGGGTGCGTTAATGGCTGGTGGGGGAATGGCACCATAGTAATTAGCATCTACCATCGATAGAAACGCCGACTACCTCACTTACACTAGCAGGGCTGTGAACTGCACGCCTCGTGATTAATGAGGGTTACCTTGCAAGTAGTTTTGGGTGTACAGAGGCAATGGGAAGTTATGCCCACGCTGTCATTCTATTGGACAAGTGACTGTAACTTATTTATTTTTACACTCAACAGTGAACAAACAGTTTGGGTAACTGTGGGCGATTGCTATGGGCCTTTTTGCTCAAATTTATATGACTTAATGTAGTTAATCCCTACTATGATGCTCTCCATATAATCTTTTCAATTTTGATCATGACTAACCTATAAGCATCTGGGATACACTACACAATTTAGCAAATAAATGTGCTCCGCCTGATTGTAATTTTAACACATTTTTCACCCTTGGTTCATTTTTAACATATACCAATAAAGGTTAAATTTTATATTTTTGTTCTTGGGATTTATGGAACATTGAATGGGGTGCTGCAATATTTTGGGTCATTCTTTTTTCTCAATAAAACGTTTACCACATGTACATATATTGTCATTCCTTTAAACACTTTAAGTTTTTGGTATTATGGTTCCCTAAAAGTTACCTTTAAAGGATCAATAACGCCAAAAAACTAAAGTGTTTTAAAGTAATGAAAATATAATGTCCTGTTGCCTTGCACTTAGTGGCGTAACAAGAGCTTGTCGGGCCCCCACACCATAAATCTTTGAAGGGGCATAGTAACAGTCCCCCTCCCCCCTCCGTCGCTTGAGCGTGCATGCCTGCTCGTTGCGGCGTGCACGCAAAATTTTTCTTTAAGAGAGTGCCGAAGGGAGGTTTTTAGTGCAGCTGACCCCACGGTCTGGGCCCCCCACCGGGGTCTGCTTCCTCTATAGTTACACTCCTGGTTGCACTGGTACAACTGGTGTGTTTGCTTCAGAAAGACTATTATAGTTTATATAAACACGCTTCTGTGCCATGCGGGCAGCCATTCAAACTGAAAAAGGCACAGGATAAACAGCTGATAGCGGATAAGCTATGTAATATACAATGGGATTCTACAAAAAGTTTATCTAATGTGTATCCTGTGCTTGAATGTCTGCCCCCATGGTTAAACAGCTTGTTTATATAAACTATAGTAGTGTTTCTTAAGCAAATACACCAATTTTTAAAACAACTATCTGTTTAAAATGCTTCTGTTATAGAACAAGTTAGACATTTTTGGTTGTGTTACCTTATTTACACTACAAATATGGTGTATTGTCACTCTTTCCAGAACAGTAAGGTTAAGATCAGCCAAATTTTCTGATTAAAAAAAAAAAAAGGAAATTGACCAATTTTAGCCAAACTAACATCTGCCTGTGTGGTTGAACCAGTTTCTAACAGGAATCCACCCTGCTAGCCAGCTACAAAGAACAGCTGGTGCTTTTCAGAAAACTGTAGTCTTAAAATGCTCTTTCTTCTCTAAAGGACAAGGAAACTAAAATTCATTCGGGGGTACTAATACTCCAGACCAGTACATTTTTAGCAAAGAAGAACAGTGACTCGTGGTCTAAGGTTAGTGACTGTATTCACCGGGGGAGAGGGTACCTAACACATTGGCACACCCCAGGCCGTAGGACTCACTGTTTTGTGATATAAACCTGAGTTTTTCATTAGGGGCTGCAGGAGCCCAGAATGCCAATTCTGTGCTAGCTCCACCATGATAAAGTATTTGGCATTGAGGGCATTTCCCTGGAACCTCCACAAGTATGACATGTCTTCACAACTGTTGCCTGAAAACCATATGCAGATGTGCCATAATTGTGTATATTCCAGTTGTTCATAAATGGAACCAGCTGGAGGCAATAAAGACATATATTGTCCACTCGTCACTGCATAGAAAAATCACAGCTGCTACATGCTGACTGGTGTGACATTGGTCTAAGAATCTGCTACTTGTGCCATGTCTGATTAAAATGCTCAAAGTGTGGTACCTCCCTAAATTTCAGTCTGCCTGTCTTGCTCACACAAACATTTTACAGAGTATTCAAAGAAATAAAGATAAATAGATGGTAGAAAACTTAACCCCAGCTCACAAGGAGAGAGAGGTTATTTTTTAAAAAATGATTTCCCACAAAGGGAAATGGTTCTCTCCAATGTCTAAATCCAACGACAAACAAATAAGAGGATGTTGGTGCAGGAAATCCTACCTTGAACTCTTGCCTCAACTACTAGACCATGGATAAAGCTTTAGCAGCACTGGAAGAATGAAAAATTTACAGTTTTAAAACTGGAACTAAATAGCATATGTGTACAGAAAATATGTATGTAGAACAATGGCATGCTGGTATAATAGCTTTGGGAAAGCAGAATAAATGTTCCCTATTTATAAAATCTGACACAGATTATGTGATCTCATCTTGACGTGTCCACTTTTGGAAAATAACAGGGTAGTATGGCTGCTAAATTTCTATTATGTTACAAAGTATGGCAGAGGTCCATTAATTAGTTGTATAATAACAGAGAAGCAGAAATGCAGTGCCTATCAGGTGTTAGCATCTGAGGAAAAAACGCTTATTGACAATATATTTTGAGACAAAACGTTTGACTAATGCCATTAAAGTGCCAATAGACTATATTTTGCAACAAAAAGTCACCGAGAAAAAAATGTCACCCCCAGATTCTAATAGTTTAGTACAAAAAAGTCTCCCCTAGACTTTAATGCAAAATTTTCAGCAGGTGAAACAGGACAGATTTGCTCATTACTACTGCCCATGCATGCATTCCAGGACAGCACAGAGTATTGCTGGGACATTGGGAAAGCACTGTATGTTCAAACGAATAGTACCACAGTGTGATGCACTTTTCATCAAAAACAAGAGAGCCAGTCATCTTCTAATGTTAATTATTTACTCACTGGGGGTTCTTAATAAAATTGCACCTCCCAGTGAATAACACTTGGCTTGTCCTTTAAAACAAATGGAGGCCAAAAACATGTGTGTATATATATATTTATATCCTCTATGTGGGGTATGCAGCCTTGACGCTTCAGAGAGATTGGTATAGCATTTCCTCTTTTCTCTTTGTTATCTCTTATTTGAGGCAAAACAATCTTATTGGGTTTAATTAATGTTTAAATGATTTTATTGTTTGCATATGGTAAGGAGATGCAAATTACAAAAAAACGTATCCAAAAAAAACCCAGGATAACAGGTCCCATACCTATATATATAAACTTTTTTTTTTTTCATCTTACTAAAGATATTTTTATTTCAAAGGACTTACAAATTACATTTTAATTTGATGTAATTATGTTACAAAAATAATCTTAAGAAAAAATGCTTTCATATGTATTTCAATGACTTCAATTTAAATATTTTGTAGAGCCATATTGTGCAGCAGTAATAGCTTTAAATCTTATGAGATAAGTATAATCCATCTCAACACAGTTTGGGCCCATTCCTCCAGGCACATTTGCTCCCAGGTTGTACAGAATAATCAGACATCGCTTGAGTATTTCAATATTTAAATGCAATGTTATAAACTTATATTATATAGGATTCAAATTGTATTGCTGCATTTCAGAACTGGGGTCTTAGTACCCCAGCTGCAATCAAACCTATTTACAAAGACTTTGTATATCTTCCCCCCCCACCCCAAATTGCTTGAGTGGGTTTCCTCAGGGCACTCCAGTTTCCTCCCATGAACAGACACGTTAAGACACTTGATACAATTAACCAGCGAAAGTATGTGTGTATGTGCGAGTTCCACAGGGAAAGGACACCATTGTGAATGATGCATAATGTCCATATGACATGGCGGAATATGTTTTTGCTATATAAATGAAATAATATACAGTGACATCTCAATTTTACATACTGTGATGTTATGCTTTCCCTTATTTTAGTGTTTATATGTGGTCCTGCCAATATTTTATGCATTTCCTTGATTTTACATTTTTCCCCCAATTTTTCACCAATTTATTCTGGTCCCCTAAAAAACATATGAAATGGGGGTTCTACTGTACATGCTTTTATATAGTCCTAAATGTTGAAAGCATCTAGAAGAGTAAAGGAAAATAATGGGCACGTTTAGTTTTTTTCTAAATTGAATAAACTCAAAATTTAAAATCCAAATTTAAAGGAGACATTTTGTGTAAAAAATAAGAGTGTAACAGTGCATTATACTCAATTAGATATAAAAGAATCGTGCTTAAAAAAAAGTAGTGTTTCAGGCTGGTTTATTGAATATTTCAGCAAAAATCCTAATAATTCCTCCTTTCCCTTACTGCTCCCTGAATTCCCAGGCTGTGCAGGGGAGCTGGCTGCTCTCAGCTCACTGCACTGTAGGATAGGAACCAATCAGTAGCTAGCAGGACCTGATAGGGAACTGAAGCCTGTCTGTGCTTGTGTGACTGCAGGGCTGTGATTAGCTGTCCCCCTCCTACTGTGCTTCTGGCAGGAACCTTTAGGACATGCCCACCCCTCGTTTGAAACACAGACCGGGACCAGAGAACATCTATATGGAGCTCCAATAAAGGGGCTATTTTTAAAGATAATTTTTAGCACCATGTAAAAGCAACATCATGTATTACTTGTAATTGCCTACAAAATTAGTTTTTTTATTTATCCTATATGTCTCCTTTAAAAATCTTCTATACAATTGTGAAAAAAAAACTAAAAATTTTCCAGTTTATAGGCTTAAATACAGCACTTAAATTTGTGCGCGGACAACTCTCATTAACGTCAACATGAACTTTTAGTTGTAGATTTTTCTACATTCAAGTCTTTTTTGCTTAATAAATACCAGACATTTGAGTTTTTAAAAATATCTTTGGAATTTGAGTTTTTGTGCAATAAAAAAACCTGAATCCTGGCAAATGTTATTTCGAACCTCGGTAAATCACCCCTGAAGTGTTTTGCTAAAGTAAAGAAGCTTGACTCTCATGTTACTGAATAACAATCTCCACACTCAATTGTTCTTCTCTGTGAACTAGAAATGTAATAGAAGCCTTGTGCAAAATGAATAGGAAGACTATTTTGGTGTGGAAATGCAGCAGAGGAGGCATTTGCCCTGAGTGCCACTAGCAGAGAGGTGCCCAAAACGATAAAGAAATGCACAGAGTTCAAGAAATGTTGCATAACAGCTGTTGGATGTTTTATAACAATTGCAACCAAAAGCAGTTTCTGAGCCTTATCAGCCTGCACAGAAAATGTATCAGATATCAACTCTCCACCAGATCAGACTCCCCTTCCCACAATGCCTTGCACGCCCCTCTCATCCTCCTCCTACAAAGGCATGTGCGCAGGGCATTGTGGGATGTGGAGTCTTGCCGCTGATACAAAACAGTCAGGGAAGGAGGGAATTTTAAGAGGCAGATAAACGTGTTACCATTACAGGCGCACTAGTTATTCGGGGTAACTAAGCAGAATTCTGCACTCAATCAGCTTTATGATACCTGTATTTACAAACATAATAAAAAAAACCTGCCGCTGTGAGAGAAGCAGCGCTGTTACATGTCGCTATTTCACAGCCGTAGCGAGAGCAATTTGCCCTCATGCTACTCGCGCCATTACACTCGTGTCCAGCTGCTGACTGTCCTACAACCCGCCAGTTCATATGGGAAGCAGCTCACATGATACAACTGCTAAAATACAGCAAAGGGAAATCCCCTCCCAAAGTTCCAGTGTCGATGTTTCTGCAGCCTGACTAACGCTCACACACAGCAATGCCACTTGTTGTGGGAGACTCCTTTTTAACCCGCCCTTACGTCATCATTTAAAATATCATCAATAAAGCGACGCTTTTGCTACGATCCCTAAAATCTCCCAACGGTTGTTTGTACGACTCTCTTCCGCCCGTGGTAGAGGCTGTCTCTTTGCACACCGTCCCTAATCCTCGCATACACTCAAAACTCCTCTTTTTCTATTGTTCCCAATCGCGCGCGCGATGCGGACCCGGAGAAGAGCGCTCACGCACAAGACGTCAGCCGTCCCCGCTTCGTTTTGCGCGTGCACATTTGGCTGGAGGGGGTGCAGGCCCTGTGTGTAGTACCTGCGGCCGACGCTAAGGGAGCGCTGTTCTGCGCTTTCTGCCCCCTCACCAGCAGCAGCGGCAGGAGCAGCAGTGGCCGCCGCGGCCTGAGATCTTTTTGTCTGTGAGACAGAGCGAGGAGTAGTGAATTCCGCGGGCGCTGCTGTGCTGGGCAACCCGGTGCGCGAAGTGCATGAAAGAGGAGCCTCAGAAGGGGAAGAGTCGTGGAGGCCGCAGCCGCCATCTCACATCAAGTCACGCACAGACAGGGGCCGCCGGTACTCACACAAAGGGAAAGAGGGAGCCCGAAGCGGCCCGGCACAGAGATGTCCCGTATGAGGCAGAGAGCAGCCGGCCGCCCGTGCTGAGCAGTGGGATCCAGACAGCCGACAACTGCGGGCGCCTCTTCCACCCGGCACAGCCGCCGCTCGGGCCGACATTGTGTTCGGCGCCGTCACTACTTGTCGACGTTATTTGTTTTTCTTTCTTTCTTCCCGCGGCCTGAACTTTTCCCTCTCTTTCTAGTGCCGTCTGCCCAATCCCCCGACCCCCTGTGCGCTTTTCCTCCTCCTCCTCCTCGCTCCATGAGCGGCCCAGGCTCCCTGCTCTCCTGAGTGAGGGCTGAGGGGAGGCCGCCCTGCCGTACGGACTGCTGCCTGCTCCTCTGGCCAAAACTAACCGGTTATCTGAGGACACGGCTCGACCCTCCTCCCCCTCCGACGCCGGAAATAACAATGCCCAACTCGTCGGGAAAACCGGAGCCCGATCACCGGAGGAAGGGGCAGGCTTTCCTGGATGAGCTGCGGCAGTTCCATGAGAGCAGAGGGTGAGCATGTAGCGGCAATGAGTATCTCCACCTGATACAAAGAGGGGGGGGCAGGGCATCATATGCTCATGTGGACCTGATCACTCAACACTTTTGGCCACAGAGCTTTAATCAGCAGCTGATGCTGGACTACAACTCCCAGCGTCCCGACAGAGGTTGGGATGCTGGGAAGTGTAACTAGCAACAGCTGCACTGCTACAGGGTAAACGTATCCTCATTAGCTTTAAATCCCACACTTGCTAGTTGATATGAATACATTTAGCTCCACAGTTGAGTACCAATAACCTGTAGTGCAACAGTTGGGAGGCCTCCAGTTGTGACATAGTTTTCTGTCTAACAGAGAGACTGTATTCTGACGATTCTCTTGCTTGTCCAGTGAACATCTGGGACAGCTATGCTAACAACCCCCCAGCTGTTAATCCTATATCTCGGCAAATAAATGTTTCTGCTGAGCAAGTTTTAAAGTAGGAATCCCCAATCTTTAGTACCTGTGAACCCCATTCAAATGTATGAAGTGTTGGGGAGCCTCAAAGCATGACAAAGGGATGTTGTCCCTGAAGTGATATCCTGCTTCACTGTAATGTTGCTGATCTAGTAGCAACACCTGTTGGTCTAGTCCTATGGTGCTGTTCTCTTTAATTTATGTACGCACAGCGTGAATGAGTTAAATGTTACGGCTCTTATTTGAGCAGTCTATCTTTATGCTGGCACCACATTTATATTTTTGTGCCTCAAGTATGGAGGGGAAAGTGCCTCAAGCTACACAGAAAGAGAAGCTTCTTTTGCATAGATTGTGTCCCTTTTCGTGTATTGCTATGTGTAATACAAAGAGAATGTCTACCGCAGTCGTTTATTTGCAGGGAAATTCCTATCTGTAAGATATGATATAATACACACTATGATAATATAGTACACAAAAGCCATGAATATATTGTAAATGATATCCTTATAAATAGGGAGTAGTGATGTCATCAGTTATAAACGGTGAGTAGTGATGTAATTTTTGTCACATAACTCACTAAAACATGGTTATAATAAATAAAGTACACCTTGTTGGAAAATATGAGGCTATTAGAAGTAACCTCGGAGATCCATGACCTGTATAAAAGCACTCGGCCTTCAGCCTCGAAGGGGGTACTTTATTCAATATATTACCTATTGGGGAGTGATCATTCACAGGAATTCTTGCTAAGAGTGATCTTTATGCTGCACCTGGAATGGTACAGGTATGGGACCTGTTATCCAGAATGCTTGGGACCTGGGGTTTTCCGGATAACGGATCTTTCCGTAATTTGGGTCTTCATGCCTTAAGTCAACTAGAAATTAATTTAAACATTAAATAAACCCAATAGGCTGGTTTTGCTTCCAATAAGGATTAACTATATCTTAGTTGGGATCAAGTACAAGCTACTGTTTTATTATTACAGAGAAAAAGGAAATCATTTTTAAAAATGTGGATTATCTGGATAAAATGGAGTCTATGGGAGACAGCCATTCTGTAATTCGGAGCTTTCTGGATATCGGGTTTCCAGATAAGGGATCCTATACCTGTAGTTGGAAATACTGATTTGAAAATGTCTGTTTATTTATTATACAAATGGGTTCTATGAAGAGGTGCAATAGATATGCATAACTTTAAAAACATATATATCCAAACTGTATTAACTTCATAAACCCCATGGGTGCTAGTTAAAGTTGAACTATAAATAGTATATATTATAGCACTCACAGGGTATTTATGTCTTTTGAAAATGTTGAAAAACAGAACTTTATTTTGTCACATACAGGGACCTAGAGACACGCTCAGCATGTATCCAAAAAATTAAAAAATAATCTCTTCAAAACACAAATGCTATCACTTCTACTGTTTATAATTTATTTTTCTTGCATTTGCACCCAATCATGTGGTGTTTATTGTCAACAGAAAACTTTCCATAATGGACCCCTAGTATAAATTATAAGGATACTTAAAATTTCTATAGTAAATACATTGATTAGACATTTTCTGTTTATGATTTCCCCCTTGTGTCTGTCAGAATGTCAAAATAGTAAGGACAGGGGGTGGTGTTTGGGGTCGGCATCAACCCCCAAATCACCCAAGTTCCACATAATTATGTTGATGTTTCTGTACTGCCTTATTAGCCTTGGGGAAAGGTCCTGGGAAAGACCATAACATCAACCCAATACATTTGCACTTTCCTTTTTTTTTTTTATTAAGACCAATATTCTATTTGTGCACACTTTGGGCTGTTATGTAAAACAGAGCAATGCATGTATATTACTACCATAGATTTACATTATAGGGTTTTTTCACCTTTGAGTTAACTTATAGCTTGACCTAGCGAGTGATATTCTGAGACAATTTGCAAGTTGTTTTCATTTTTTATTTGTGGTTTTTATTCAGCAGTTCTTCAGTTTGCAATTTCAGCACTGTAGTTGCTAGGGTACAAATTACCTTAGGGACCCAGCATTGATTTGACATTGAACAGACTGGACTTTGAGGCAGAGGACCTGAATATATAGACGAGTAATAAAAAAAGTAGCAATAACTATTCATTTGTAGCTTTACTAAGCATTTTTTCTTGCATAAGGCAGTGACCCCATTTGAAAGCTGGGACAAATTAGTGTGTGTGTATATATTATATATAACAATTGAAACATTTCTTAGAATTGGCTATTCTATAACATACTAAAAGGTGATCCACTCCTTTAATGTCGGGCGTATGATGATATTTTTTTGCCCCATGCTAGAGGAGATGCAGCCACACTGAGATGATTCCCATCAGCCACTGCACTTGAAGTAGTGCTTTTTTGTGTCTGCATCTGGAGCCACTGCATCATCCCAGGTACAGGCACATGGAGTGGGTTTTGGAGCTGAAACTTGGGTTTATGCATTTTGGAGCTGAAATCCGCTCCTAATGCCTGCACCTGGGCTGATGTCCCGTGTGCCTGTGCCCTAATGGAAACCACTTGCAACTCCATCTTGTTGTTTTGTTTGATCGCAAATTGTTTTACCCAGAGTGACAGACTACAATTTACAATGTGAAATCAGATTTGACTGCAAACGGATTGCACCTGCCTTCCACGCAGCTCCATACTGGTGCTTTTATGCCACTTCAATTTGAAGTGGTGGTGGGGTTTGAGTTTTTTATGTTTGTTTGCTGTAGTTTGTCTAAAGGGAAAAAAAAGTGGCTTGTAAAGTCCCATGCAATTTTAGGTCAGCCAAAAATAACATACATGTGTTCTACATGGGTACATCTAATGGGAGTCATCACTTTTCAATTTTAGAAGTTCAGTGCCAGAATTTGATTGGCCAATTATTTTCATATGGGTGCCCACACGGGCTTCTCAAAATCAGGTCAGGGAGAAATAAGTACAGCCCAGTGGAAACACATAGTTCTTTGCTTTGTCCTTTATATTAAAATTAAACACAACGTAGACAACTAAAACAAATATTC
Source organism: Xenopus laevis (assembly GCF_017654675.1). Classification (NCBI taxonomy): domain Eukaryota; kingdom Metazoa; phylum Chordata; class Amphibia; order Anura; family Pipidae; genus Xenopus; species Xenopus laevis. Next base: position 84,164,788 of record NC_054376.1, read on the forward strand.
AGTGTTTACATTTTAGTCTGCTTGCTTTCCTCGATATTTATCTCTTGTTCATCAAACCAAGTTTCTCCTCATTTATGTCCATTTGTGTCTGTCTTTAGAGTTTTGTTTATGTGCTTTGTGATTGTCTTTGACTTAATTAGGATTTTATTTAGATATGACTTTTGGCATTACTGCATTGCCTTGTTTTCCTGGGGCTATCTCATTGATATTATTATATGTGATCCAAGACTGGACAGGTCTTGGTAGCAGTTGCAGCATACTTCAGCTTTGTCACATTCTATTACATGCAGTGAAATTTGGTGGGAATCACTTTAAACAAAAATAGCCTAACCCTATTTACAATGGAGAATTTTTTTTGTCTTTTTAGAAGATTGTTTTACTTAGTTACTTTGAAAGTGGATCATGTCTCATTGTTTTAACAGTGCTTTATTCATTTTACTAAATTGTAACTTAAACTGGCCATAGACGCAAAGATCAGATCGCACGAATCTAGGATTCGTGCGATTTTCGGACCGCATGTGGAGAGTCCCAAAATTTTTCGTCCGCTGAAGATTGGTCGTTTGGTCGATCGGACAGGTTAAAAGATTTCTGTCGGACAGGTTAAAAGATTTCTATCTCTGCATGTATTGCCGATCGTACGATTTTCAGAGGGAGACTGTCACTAGCTTTGGTCAGACATAACTTTCGTACGATTGCGGTTAGGGGCAGAACATCAGCTGATCTGTTCTTTTGTACAGGTCGGGAGATGGGGGAAGTCCGATCGTACGATTCATACGATTCATACGATCGGATCTTTGCGTCTATGGCCAGCTTTAATCAGATTACAGTCAGGCCCACTGAAGTTTTAAAGTAGATCATCTTATGTAACAGTATTATTCAGACAATTTGTAACAAGTTAACATTTTTGTTGATTTTTAAATATTTTCATTGTCCTAATTCTCGGGCATGAAGTTTCAGTTGTTGTCTGAGTTCTATGGTTTAGCGTTGGGGTAATTGTATGAAAATTAGAGTGGAAATTTAGGAAAGGGCGTGAAAAGGCAATAACAAGAATAGTTATAATATTGACCTCTCGAGTGTCTTTATAATTGTTGTAGTTAATAATTCCAAAAGCATACAATACAAAATATGAAGGTTACTGGAAAAGTACTTAGAAAAAGTCACACTTTAACATACTAAAGCTATCCATACATGTAACAACTAGTGATGAATGAGAATTTTCACCACAAAAATGACGCCAATAAACTGCAATAGGAAAATTGTCACGCAAATTGTTTCACAAATTTTTGGCAAAACGGGTCAGATTCGCCAATCACTTGTAACAACAAAAATAATATACATACATGTATTAGATGTTTTTGGATAGTAAATTTGAAACATATTTGTTAAACCACATCTGGTTTGTTTAATCCATACGCCTTGCTATATGCCACAGCTTTTTTTTTTTACTTGCCACTTTTCCATCCATTTGGATTGCTGCCCTAAACAAACAGATTAGTATTAAAGGTGAAGAAAAGTCGTTTAGCACTTGGCGGTGCCAAATGTTAGGCACCCCCACATGAATGTATTGACCTGAAACCCCGGACCGGTGCTCCTATCAGCAGAAAACTGCACCAGGTTATTCCAACAAGCACCATGGAGTGATTCTCTTCAGGCTTCTTCGTTCTTCAAATTTCCCGGGGCAGGCACATGCGCAGTAGAATGAAAAAGCCAACTTTTTAGTTAAAGTTTTGCTTTTCACTCTAATGTGCATGCGCAGCCACGTGAAGAAAGAAGAAACCAGAATAGAAACGCTCTGTAGTACTCTCTGGAATAACCCCTGGCCGGTGCAGTTTTCTGCTGATAGGAGCACCGGTCTGGGGTTTCAGGTAAGTAAATACATTCATTTGGGGGTGCCTAACATTTGGCACCCCCAAGTGCTAAACAACTTTCCTTCTCCTTTAAGGTTGTCCCTCATATGATATCTATCCATTAAGCTTGTAAGTGATTGGTCAGATACTGTATGAGGTCAATTATAGAGGATTGCGCTGCACCTTTGATCTAATGTGAACAGTTACCCCATTCATACACAAATTTAGAATGGGGTGGTGCTCCATTGGATGTTAAACAACATCTCTTTGGTTTCTTTCTTATATTTAAATTTAACTGTATGAGGTCAGCCATTAAAAGTTAATTTGAAGTTAAACCTCCCCTTTAATTGGAACATGTTGAGTTTCTATATACTATGTGACCTCACTGAAGTCAGACAATTGATTACCAAGAGTGAAAAATATTTTTTTTTCCTGCATATGGATAGTGGACCCTCACATAGGCCATTTTTTAGCCAGCCATGGGAAAAATGGAAGACAAGTTAAAACACTGATTGACACTTAGGAAATTCTATCTTTCAAGCTTTAATATACATACAATAAAGGTATACTATAAAAACAGTTTTCCTTAAAAACATTGTGCAATGTTTAGTGAATACAAAGGTTTGATTTTTAAAAACTTGAGTTTTTAAAACTCTGGTATTTTTCCAAGTACATATGGATTTGAGTCCTTCCACTCAGCAGTTGATCTTATTCCCAACTTTTATTCAGTATGTAGTGTAATAACAATATAAATAAGATTATTTTATTAAAACTGGGTAATGCCTGTTTTTTATTAAAACTGGGTGATGATGAGTGTAAGTTGAGTGTTACCTACTTGTCTTCAAATCCCTTGCCTCTCTGTTTCTCTGCAGGTCTGGCTTCAAAAAGATTCCAGCTGTTGGGGGAAGAGAACTGGACCTTCATGCTCTTTACACCAAAGTCATTACTTTGGGAGGATTTGCCAAGGTGAGGAAAAATTATTTTGTTTGTGCTGGAAGGCAGGCGTAATTAAATATTCATAATATATTGACTCCATTAGTGTTTCTCCAAATTGAGTACATTACAAGCTCTGGGTTTAGTGAACCATTGGCTGCAAATATAGGGAGGCTGTAATAGAAAGCAGTTTGTAAAAACATAAAATAATTAATTTACAATATTTGAGCATGCTAAATAGAATGTAGTATATGATTTTAATTATTTTATGTTTTTACAAACTGCTTTCTATTACAACCAATGTTACCTTGCCTCCCTATATTTGCAACCAATGATTTACTAAACCCAGAGCTTTGTAATGTACTCACTTTGGAGGAGCACTAATGGATGGTAACTGATGCATTTTGAAAAAAAACATGTTTTCCCATGACAGTATCCCTTTAATTAACAATATTTGAGCATGCTAAATAGAATGAAGTATATGATTTTAAAAGGGATACAGTGATGTTTTTTTCAAAATACATCAGTTAATAGTGCTGTTCCAGCAGAATTCTGTACTGGAATCTGTTTCTCAAAAGAGCAAACAGATTTTTTTTATATTTCATTTTGAAATCTGACATGGGGCTAGACATATTGTCAATTTCTGCTGCCCCTAGTCATGTGACTTGTGCTCTGATAAACTTCAGTCATTCTTTACTGCTGTACTGCAAGTTGGAGTGATATCACCCCTCCCTTCCCTCCCCAGCAGCCAACAAAACAATGGGAAGGCAACCAGTTAGCAACTCCCTAACACAAGATAACAGCTACCTGGTAGAGCTAAGAACAGCACTCAATAGTAAAATCCAGGTCCTACTGCTACACCTTCAGTTACATTGAGTAAGAGAAACCGCAAAAGCAGATCCATCCTAAAGTGCTGACTCTTTCTGACTCTTTCTGAAAGCACATGACCAGGCAAAATGACCTGAGATGGCTGCCTACACACCAATATTACAAATTTAAAAAAAAATACACTTACTGGTTCAGGAATGAAATTTTATATTATTGAGTGAATTATTTGCAGTGTAAACAATGTAATTTAGAAATAACATGCATGATAACCATAAAAATCATGACAGAATCCCTTTTAAAGTCGTGCTTTCCCCAGAACTGTTTATTTTCCATGCCAGATCTTATCTTTCATATGTGTACTTCTTTACTTCCACTGTGTAATACCCTGTCAACTGGGAAAACTGGCTTTAGACATATGGCCATGTCAAAGCGTTGCCAATTAGGAAGGTTGATCAGAGTAATGCAATTTGCTGTCTATTTGACTTGTCTGTTTTATTTGCTTTGCTGTCTCTCAACTTGAGCTCTGACTTTACTTTTCCTTTTTGTAAGTTTTCATGTTTTATTGTCATATAACGTTTATTCTATTGATTTTTTATACTGATCAACCAACGTAGACTCATTCATGTCAAAGTAAAAACAGACCAATGCAAAGTAACTTAAATGAATTTAAATGGAACACCACAAAACTGGTTGCATAAGTATACACGCCCTTTAAGCTAGAATTAGGTAGATCTATATTTGGCAGCATTACAACATTGTGTCTGTGTGGATAGGTCTCTAACTATACAAATCTGGATACTGCCATTTTTGCCAATCTTGTTTGCAAAACTGCTCAAGCTCTGGCAGGCTGCATGGGGAATTTTTAATGAGCAATATTTTTCAAGTCCAGCCACAATTCTCTGTGGGATAGAGCTCTGGACTTCAGGACATTTAAGATGATTGTTTTAGACTTTCTTGTGTAGTTTGGAATAATTGTCTTGCTAGAAGGCAAATCTGCCAAGGCTTAAATATCTTGCTGTTTTTTTCTTCCAGATTTCACTGCTTTCATTCTATCCTCACAAACCATTCAGGGTCTGCTGTGCAGATGCATCCCTAAAACATAATGCTGCCATCACAGTGGAGATGTGCAGTGTTTGTGTTACTCCAATTGTGGCATTTAGTCTGATGGCCAAAAGATCAATTTTGATCTTACCAAACCTTCATCCAGCTGACATTAGAATCCCCCAGCTGACATTAGTCTTCCACAGTCCCCAAAACGTTTGCCGAGATCTCACCATAAATAAAAGAAAAAAAACTTTGCAGAAGCATTGAAGTGAGTGTGCCTTTGTTCCTATTTTTGTGTGTACTTTAGAGTGCCCCACATGCCTTCTGGAAAAACAGAGAAGAGGTGTCATATAATTTATTAGTAATGGTGCCTTTTTATTTAAAAATATTTTTTTTGCACTTTCCCATAAGGCTGCAACTGGTGAATTGCGAAATAGTTCTTGCATAGTCTTTTGAATCTCAGCCATTAAAGGGATTGTTCACCTTGAAACAACTAGTTGTTTTCCGATAGATCACCAGCAATAACAACTTTTTCCAATTACTTTTTATTTTCTATGTGTCACTTTTCATTTAAAGTGGCCTTTTTCACCTTCTAAAGCTCTGGCGAGGGGGGTCGCTGACCTTGTAAACTGTTCTAAATGGATACATTTAGTTGATACATTTCTTATCTTTGTGGCTGCTGAGCAGAATCTCTGGGTTTCATTAAAGGCAGCTGCTGAAATCGAAACAATAGTTGCTAATACTCCAGAGATGCTGCTGGGAAATGGATCAACTCAATGTTGCAAAGTTGTAACAGTTTAGAGTCTGCACCTGAATTACTGAGCTGCCAGACTCAAAACACCACAGACAAGAACATTCAACTTTAAACTTAGATTTTGAAAAAACGTAAAAAATGGAAGGTAATTGAAAAAAAGTCTTTATTTCTGAAAACAACTGAACTGAAAAAAAGTGTTTGGAAGGTGAACAACCCCTTTAAAGGGGTTTTCACCTTCAAACACATTTTTCATTTCAGTTGGTTTCAGTTCACTGGTAATAGACTTTTTCCAATCATTTTCTATTTGTGACCGTTTTTCTTTTATTAAAATGTAAAGTTTCATTGTCACCTTCTAAAGCTGCTCTGGGAGGGGTTTGCCAACTCTTGAACTGTTTAAATTGATACATTTGGTTGATACATTTGTTATTTTTAGCTCTGCAGAGGTGAATCCCTGAGTTTCATTAAAGGCAGCTGTTAGAATTGATAACAATATTTGCTAATATTCCACAGATACTACTGATAAATGTATCAACTAAATGTAGCAAATTGTAACAGTTCAGTATGCTCCTGGATCACTTGGCTGCCAGACTGAGACATCAGAGACCGGAACATTCAACTTTAAACTTGAATTTTGGGAAAACTGTAAAACGATTGAAAAAGTCTTTGATTACGGTGAACAATCTGAAAACAACTCAACTGAAATGGTGAACAACCCCTTTTAACAGAGTTTTCACAGGTCTCTTGGTGACATCCATTGCTAGTCTGAAGGAGAGCGGTGTAATTCCCCTTAGAGTGTTAATTTTATTAGGTTAAAGATTTCGAGGGCATTCAGTTCTACGTCATAGGATCTACCATTAAGGTCGCCCCAAAGGGTAATGGCAAACTTGGAGATTTATTGCATGTGTGAAAAATGCACTACCACGGGCGACAAATTCCTCACGAGGTAACTTCGGATAAAGTATATTTAGATTTGTTGCCGGTGGAAGTGCAAATTTACCCTTGCCGTTACCCTAATATTTTCTGTTGCTACATATCATTTTGCCTTTATCATAAGGTTATTTTTTTCTGGAAAGGTGTCAGTTTCCACTTGCTAGGAGGGACCTTGCTAATTTACAGGAGTTTTGAAACTTTAAAGGCATACATTCTTTGCAGCAGACTTGAGTTTGGGTTAGCTTTAATCCTGCAATGAAGAATCTGGGAGATCATCTCGGTCACCATTTCCAAACATTTATGGTCCTCTAAACAGATCATAAAGTATACTCTCTTCCTGCAGCCATTAAAGCATTCTGATGGGATAGAGCCCCTGATAACTTGTGGTGGTGTATTGCTATTTTTATATTTTCTTGTATGTTCTCTCTTTGGTGTTGGCATCTACTGATGCTTTCCCGGCCCTCTCCCTAATGAATCTTCAACATATCTGAGTGCTCCTCATCAGGGAGAAAATATGGTTAGCTACTGTGGACATAGAATCTCAAATACATCATCTGGTGCTTCTGCACTCTCCCCAGCTTAAGGTGGCCATACACGGGCTGATAAAAGCTGCCGACAGACCGAGTCGGCAGCTTATTGGCCCGTGTATGGGGGCCCCGACGGGCTTCCCCAATCGAGATCTGGCCGAAAGTCGGCCAGATCTCGATCGGATGGGGTTAAAAATCCCGTCGGATCGCGGCCGCATCTGTTCGTTGATGCGGTCCCGCAATCCGACCGCCCGTTTGGCGAACGCTAGGATCCGATCGTTGGGCCCTAGGGCCCACGATCGGATCAGCCCGATATTGCCCACCTCAAGGTGGGCATATCGGAGGGAGATCCGCTCGTTTGGCGACATCGCCAAACGAGCGGATCTATCCGTGTATGGCCACCTTTATAGACTCCACAAAATGCTTAATCTTTAAGTATGAAATTAATTGATTGGAATGTTTTGTTCTTTGGAAGCATATTGTGGTTAGTTTCGTAAAATGTCAGATTCAAATACATCCGGGGTCTAAATGCTTCTGGCTCTCCCTGCTTGATGGATAGATGGGAGATATATTGCTGATTAGTGTTTAAGGATGCCTATGCAACAAACTAAACTTAGGGGCACATTTACTTAGCTCGAGTGAAGGATTAGAATAAAAAATACTTTGAATTTCGAAGTATTTTTTTGGCTATTTCGACCATCAAATTAGCGACTTCGACCTTCGACTTTGAATTGAACGATTCAAACTAAAAATCATTCGACTATTCGACCATTCGATAGTCTAAGTACTGTCTCTTTAAAAAAAACTTCGACCACCTACTTCGCCACCTAAAAACTACCGAGCACCAATTTGAGCCTAAGGGGAAGGTCCCCATAGGCTTTCCAGGCAATTTGGGATCGAAGGAAATTTGTTCGATCGGTGGATTAAAATCGTTCGATCTAACGAATTTCGCTAAATCCTTCGACTTCGATATTCAAAGTCTAAGGATTTAGCTTTGAGGGTCGAATATCGAGGGTTAATTAACCCTCGATATTCGACCAATAGTCGAATTAGTGTTTATCTTTTTGTGGGTAGGACTCTTAGTGTTACCGTTAGTGTTTATCTTTTTGTGGGTAGAACTCTTTCTATTTCTTAATGATTGATATAACTGTATTCCAAGGGATATTCACTAAAAGTTGGATCTTCCACAGACTGGCAGTTAGGCAGGTTAAAAAAAGTTAAAAGGTTGAACTTGATGGACGTGTGTCTTTTTTCAACATAACTTACTATGTTACATGTTTATACTACTATCACTTGAAACCCCATGACTACACATAGGTGATCTTCATTCAAATAATTGTGTAACTTTGGGAAAGAACTGTCTGCTCCAGTGATGTCACAGTAAAAGCAGTGTACACTTATTCAATAAGTTATTTTTTTTTCTAAATTGTACTTTCAGAGATCTTTTTTCACTTTGTCATGAAAGTCTTTCTCTGTTGATCAGTGTCAAAATAACTGATTCCATGTTCTAATAAAATATGAACATTTTCAAGTATGTTATATACCAAATCTGACCACTACATGGAAAAAAGTGGACAGTACTGCCTGGTTAGTAGTATTTCAAAGTATATCTTATTTATATTGGTTTTCAGTGTGTGCTATAAATAGCAATGATCTAGTTAGTTAATTTTGCCCTGCTGCTCTGTTTTATTGCAAAGATCTATAAAAGGTAACCGTTTGCAGTACACTTTTTTTTTCTTCACAAACAGCTTAAATATAATGGTCTAGAAAGTTTCCAGGCCAATGTCCTACAGGTGCCGCTGTCCCTCTCTATAAAAGTTAATATGTTGCCTATGTTTGTGCCTTTCCACAAAAGTTAGACTTTACGTTGTGTTTACTTAAAGCTGTTACAGCTTTGTTCACAACAGACAATGCGTTATTATTTTCATTTATACTGCAGTGTGTTTTTTTTCTTTTTCATGAGTGTTTGTCTGTGTATAAAACAGAATTAGATTTTTGTTACATTTTATCTGTTGAGTTACAACTATATATTAAGCAAGAACATATTGAACGGCATGGCTCTTCCCTGAATTGATTTTTTATTAAAATGTCACACTTTTGAACAGTGCTGTTTCTGCCTAATAGCAGTGGCAGATAAAATGCTGCTCTCCTTCTGTTACTGCCTCCCATTGTAATCTATGGGAAACCTGCATCTTTCACAGAGCAAATTTCTGAGCAGAGCTCTTCCATACAACTTTTGATATTGATATGTAATCTATAAACTTTTGACATAGATTTGTAATGCTTAATTTTTTTTGTAAACAAAACTATTACATTTATGTACACTTCTCTTAATGTAGGTGTCTGAAAAGAATCAGTGGGGTGAAATTGGAGAGGAGTTTAGCTTTCCAAGAAGTTGCGCCAATGCTGCCTTTGCTTTGAAACAGTATTATCTGCGGTAAGTTTGAACACTTTTCAAAAGTGGACTATATTCACTTTATTCTATTGTTGTTCATAGGATTGAAAACTTAGAGTTAGGGTTACAAGTTCTTCAGTCCAGCCTCAAAGTCTGCCATGACCGTAGCAACATATTTATTTTTATGTTATGTGAATATTATCCATGTGGTGAAGGGTGTTTCGCCAATCTTTGAAAATAAAATATGTTAGATGTTTGGAACAAATCTGTTGTAAGGTTATATCTTTTTAAACTAAAAGTGGCAAAACAATCCTTTTGGGTCGATTAATGCGTACATGGTTTTTAAGCAGGCTTAAGGTATGGATATCTAAATTATGGAAACGTCCCTTTTCTGGAAAATCCCAAGGTCCCTTGCACTTTGGATAATAGATCCCATTTCTGTATTTGTTTTATGTAGAAACAACATTACATGCTTTTTACAGAGACTGTTCATTATTAACATCAGTCTTTGACCAACTGGAGTAAACCACAGTACGGATCATGCAAAAAGAACATATAAACTTAATGCAGATTGTGCCCTGAATGATTTCAGACCAAGATCCCAACCACTGTACCCCCATCCCACCCAATGCAACATAATGTTGCATGTTCTAATTTAAAACTACTAAGTCTGGTGTGTGCAATATAACTTTACATTGTCTTAAAATAATAATTCAATGGTTGATATGCATTCTCATTCATTCCAGACCAGTGCTACAGTACTGATTCATCAATGGTAATCAGACCATAAAGTTAAAATTAGTGGTTTACTAGACCCCGGTACTCGTTTAATTGGCAGCCTGCCTTACCTATATGTGTGTGCAATTTTGGATCAGCTTTGTCAATGCTGTAGTCAGCATCCTAAGTGACAATTGCCTGACATGCTTGTGAGCCTTTCAGTTAGGTGATGGCACTGAAGGCATTTTGGAACATTTTGTCTTCTGCCTGCTAAACTGGAAACTTCTTGGGTAATAAAACACCCTCAATTGCCTCATTGCCCTTTTAAGGAACAGTTCAATGGATAAATAGGCTGTGCAAAGTAAAAACTGTTTCTAATATAGTTATAGGCAAAAATGTAATCTATAAAGGCTGGAGTGACTAGATTTCTCACATAATAGCCAGAACACTACTTCCTGCTTTTCAACTCTCTAACGCTGAGTAAGTCAGCGACTTTAAGGGGGACCACATGGGCCATAACTGTTCAGTGAGTTTGCAATTGATCCTTAGCATTCAGATTCAAAAGCAAACCGTTATGACCCATGTGGCCTCCCCTCAAGTCACTCATTGGTTACTGCCTGGTAGCCAATCAGTGGAAACCAAGAGAGCTGCAAAGCAGGAAGTTGTGTTCTGACTATTCTGTTACACATCCAGTCCCTCCAGCCTTTATAAATGTATACATTTTTTGTTTTTTATTTTTACACTGAACAATTCCTTTAAGATAAAATCACTCAAGCATTTATTCTTACATTGTAAGATCTCACAACCATAAAATGTGTGAAATCATTAGGTATTATTTTACATCTTAATAATCTGGAATAGCAAATATAAAAGGGATTAAATATCATTAAGAATGTATTGTTCATTAAGACTGCATTGTAGACTTTTATAATCCTGGATGCATAAGGGCCTTAGGGATAGAGGTGGGCAGGCAATTACTTTCACTGTCCATTCTGCACTTATTAAATGTCACTGCACCCTCTACATTTACCCTCCCTCCTCATCTAATTTTGTAGCCAATGCAAGAACATGGGCATCACATGCCCCATTTTGGCACATGTCATTTTGGCAAGATCTAAATCTTGTCTTAATAATAGTGTCCACAAAATGGTGCCTCCCTGCTTGATGTTATTGTTAATTCTAAGACTAAAACAAGATTGAAATATTTTATGAAGTGTAAATGAAGTTTATTTCGCTTGAACAACATCATGAAATAGGATATGGAGTTCTTAGGGTGAGACTTAATGAGAGTTAAGAGACTTCTTGGGCCTTTGCTATTTACATTTTGTGTGACCCACTTCATCTTTTATAACAACCTGTCTAATCTTGATCCTATGACTATTGTCTAATATTGACAAAGTCATCTTTAGTATTTACATTTTTATGAAATTCATTGGCAGATATATAACAAATAAAAGCATTATGTTGGTACGGTTTACATACAGTCTTATGTTACATAGTCTTATATCCCTGCTGGCAATGGATATAGTTCTATACTCAATATAAAATGGATTAGGCTGAAAAACTTTGTATCAGTTTTTTTTTGCAACCGGGAGTAATATGGATTCAACAGATGGGAGATTCGTTCAATTTAAAAGAATTTAACCACTGATGTATCAATTCTAATAGCTGCCCTTAAAGAAACTCAGAGATTCATCTCTGCAGGGCCACAGATATGAAATTTATCAATTAAGAACAGTTACAGAGTTTCTTTCTACTGAACTATCAGAAAACAACTGAACAATTTTCCTGAGCTTATTGCAGGCAACGTTTGCTAATACACCTGCATTAAACACAGAAATATTCATTGGACTATTCTGTATCTGACAAAGGTTCTGATTGTACTGAATACATATAGATTGGTAGAACCAAAGTCACTTTGCTTTTAAATCAGCTTAGTAAAAATGTTCTGTCCATGCAATAAGCCAGTTTATTTTTTCAGAAAAATCTGTTGTAAATTAGCTTTTGTGTACGCGTAGCAGCTTTAGGATGGCTGCTGCTTTTGAAATATATAGTCTGTACTTGAATACAGGACATAAGTTGGTTTCAGACATTTGGCAGCAAAGAACATTCTTTGATACAAATGGCAGCGACTTTGCTTATCAAGAACAGTTATTGGGCACAAGAAAAGCTGACAGTTTTAGCTGACAGCTTTTAGTCTTAATCTCTCCCCTAAATATGTGTTGTTTTTACTTGCTTCCTTTCTCTCTGCTTAATGCTACCTTTCCCTATTGCACAGCTCTTCTGAAATGATTCAACTGTATGTTTGATAGGCTTATTTTTTTAAAGCTTGATTGTTTCAAGAGAAAAAAAAACAAACATAACATTCCTTTTCTAAGAAGTGAGTGCGCTCCTCTCTTTTATAGAAAACAAGTTCACTTATACTCTCAAAATATATAATGTACCAATATACCTCATTAATAGAATAGCTAAAAGAGAGGGTTAAACAGCGATCCTTTCAAACCCTTTCAATGCTTCATACATATATAAAAGTTACTTGTTAGATGTTAAAAGTTCCCGCAGTTCTCTTGTCACTTGTGTATGCGTGAGATATCCAATATGACGGAGTCTCTTCCAGATGAACACAAAGTATAAGTGCAGTGGTGGGTGAGTCAGTCCTGCTCCTCCACTTGTGATCCCTCCAAAACAAAATCACATAGAGTTCGTAGCGCAGCAGACTTCTTATAATCACCCCTACTTGCTATTAAGCAATTTAGTCTGAAGAAAATCCACATTGTATAAGTTACCAGCAGCATCGCTCTCCTTCAAACACAGATCTGTAGCTTGCTTCCCTTCCTCGCATGTGACTTTCTTCCTGGTGTCTGCAGGGTCCTAGTGCTCTCTGCTAGTCTCTCCACTCATAGCACTCCAAACAGCACAAGAATTGGAATACAATAAGAATTTTAATCAACTCAACACAAAATCATCCAGACTTTCATTTAAGATTCCTTGGCACGGCCTAACGCGTTTTATGTATACAATACACTTCCTCAGAGGCTTCCTGTGTACCTTGGGCACCCTCCCCTAGTATTTTACATGTTAAAGGTCATAGGGGTACACTGCATTGTCAAATTTAAATATGCATAAATAGGTAAAACATTTTATATTCACTTGTTTAAAACCTTATAATTTAGTGAAATCACAGTTGTGAATATGTAAAATTATACGCTCATAAAAAAACTTTCACAAAAAACATGTTAAGTCGAAATTAATATTTAACCCCTGAGCTACCAATGTCCCCAGCTGGTATCTTCATTTAGTTTCTTCTTGGGAGAGACTCCATTTTGTGTTTCCTCCTCTCCAGTTGGATTTTGTATGGCTAATCCCCATGAAACATAAGTCCACTTGGATCTTTATTATGTGCCTTGGCAATATGTTCAGATAAATGATGTTTCATATACCTCTTTTTTATATACCTTATATGTTCCTCTAATCTGGTCTTTAACTTTCCCATAGTCCTCCCCACATATTGTTTTCCACATGGGCATTGTAAGAGGTAAACTATATTACTCAATACTCATATGGCAGCTCAATGACTTTTTTTTTATATATCTATTCCCATTTGCAGTTGCCTTTAACTCTTTTTGCTTTTTTTGTGCAGTTAGTTGTTTTACACGCCACACAATTATTACAGTAGGTGAACCCTGATCTATTCTTGAGCCTCATACCTTCTTGCCTGCTGGTCCTAAGATAACTCGAAACTAATTTACGTTTGATGTCTGACCTTTTGTAAACCATCTTAGGTTTATTATCAATGATAGACTCCATACTCTTGTCCAATTTTAGAATATGCCAGTGCTTATTCATTATCCGTTCTAGTGCCTTATGGTCAGCATTAGACTGGGTAATAAAGGTGACTTCCTCCCTTTTAATTTATCAACTGATTTTTTTCTTCATAATGGGCTCTCTAGTGGATACATCAACTTTATTTTTTGCCTGGTCAATCATTTCTTCCCTGTAGTTAAATCAAGGAAATTAACTTCCTGCTGACTATACTGACTTGTGAACTGTATGTTACAGCTGTTGGTATTTAAGTAAGAATTAATTTAGGCCTTCTAGGGACCCACCCCAGATGAAGAGGCAATCATCGATATATCTCTTCCATATCAATAAACCCTCTGGATTCCCCAGTAGATGGTTAATATAAGTCTCCTCCCAGAACCCCATGAACATAACAGGGAAATAAAAACAAAAATAAGTGCTGAAAGATTCTTCTTTTTGCATTATTTGCCCCAGTCTCCTATGGAAGAATTTCTGGCCATACAGATCTGCTTGTTTTGCAAGGTTACCAAATGAGTGGATCTTTACTTGATATGCCCACCTTGAGGTGGTCAATAATGGGTTGATCCAATTGTTTGGTCATCTTGCCCAAGTGATAGCAGCACAATAATGGAGATACAGGTTGTTGGGCCAAGGACTGTATGCCGATTTCAGCCCCTACCACTGTCAGTAACTTAATTTTTCTTTCACATCTGAAACCAGTGTGCAAACGCACTCGACTGATTTAGGAGCAAAATGCCGTCTTGAGTTTTTCATCAAAATCAGCAAAGTATGTTCACTTTAGCGCTGACTCAATGGTTCCGGACATGAACAGAAGAGGAAGGCTGCTGCTAGTGGGTAGGGGCTGAAATCGGACTGCGAATTTCAGCAGCCTGGTTTTGGCCCTGTATGCTCCTATACTTAAACGTTAGTAGAAAGCAATAGTGTCTGGGGAATTCCAACATACTGAAAAAAATATTTTGTTGTTTACAATGTGTTTGAAGTGTCTAAACATGAAATACTTAGGGGCAGATTGATCAAAATGTGAGATTAGAGCTCACCTCAGAAAAACTCACCCATGTTCTATTCATTCCTATGGCATTTTTAGAATAGTGTTTATCAATGGAGTTTACCATTTGATAAATATGCTTTTAAAAATCCCATAGGAATGAATAGAAAGTGAGTGAATTTTTCTGTGGTGAGCTCTAAATAAATATTTTGATAAATCTGCCACTTTTTGTATATCATACCATAATTTGAATGATTGCTAAGAAACAGAATGCTGTGCTCTGGCATATTTATGAATATAAGTGCTTTTGTGATCGGATGCATATTTATGAAAAAGGTATGGATTATTTATTTTCCTATAAAGTCATGACAAAAAATGTGATCACATAGTAATGTATTTACTGAGTTGGTCATAAAGACTTAAATGTCTAAAACCTATTACACTTCTACTTTTGTTCTTACGGATTCCAATTTTGTTTTCTCCATTTTAATACAATTATAGCAATTGAAGTGTGCAGCCACTACATGGTACCTGAGAAACACCTGTACTGTAAAATATTCTGTTTAAATCAGTATTCTTTCCAAACACAAGATTATCGAAATGATTATCAGAATATTTCAGGGTTAGTGAGCTACTGAGTTACTTCATCAATGTCATACTAGAGAAAATAAAAGCTTTGTTCCATGAATTAGTTCAATTTAGCATTTCACGTCTGGCATTTGGCAAAATACCTAGGTATATGCCACCAATGCATCTATGGTGTATATTTACCAAAGAGTGACGTTAGAGATCTCCAGAGTGAAATACCTCCCAACATTTTGGAAATAAAAAAAGAGACAAAAAAGTTGGCGTGCGTATTGTGGCGATTTTTTTTACCATGCCCATTTTTGTGGTCACACCCCCTAATTACCATGTTTATTTTACAAAATTTGTCAGGTTATGAAAGTTTGAACATATTTCTGTGTTTTTTTTTTCTTCAGTTATTACAGTTTTGCTAATGAAGGTGCATTGCCCTTTAAGCTGTGAGTCTAACATTTCCCTAGGGACCCGTTATCTTATAATGTTACAATTACTTATTTGCTTATCTCCAAGTTGTTCCAAAAGTATCTTGAAAGCAGCTTTGGCTGTTCTGGGCTCTCTGCGAAAAGCCAATTAAGTTAAAAATTTGTTTCTTTTTCTGGCTGTTCAGTGCAGAGAAAAACAGGACTTTCCAGTACAAACGAGGCACTGCGGGTTGAGCTGGCAAGAGAGGGACTGTCCCTCTAAAAACGGGACAGTTGGGAGGTATGCTCCTCTTTCCATTCATTTCTATGGCCTTTTTTAAAGGCATATTTATCAAAGGTTGAACTTTAACTTTCACCCATCGATAAATACTCTTTTAAAAGCCCATAGAAATGAATGGGAAGAGGCGGAATTTCACTCTAGTGCACTGTGGTGATCTCACTTCACTCTTT
The DNA here is from genome assembly GCF_017654675.1 of Xenopus laevis. Classification (NCBI taxonomy): domain Eukaryota; kingdom Metazoa; phylum Chordata; class Amphibia; order Anura; family Pipidae; genus Xenopus; species Xenopus laevis. The sequence continues at coordinate 84,181,024 of NC_054376.1, forward strand.
GATAAATATGTTTTAGCTCTTGCCATAAATTGTAATTTCTATGGCAGTTTATGTTATTGGACTGACTGCCAGCACTGTAGATTTGAAGTTTTCCACCCATTCAAGTGTACACTGTAAACCATACCTGGATGTTAATAATGGATGCCATTATAATTGTAGTCTTTTATATAGAGGCCAAACCTAATTTTACAATGTACAAAAAAAACATAATATGCAGGAAACTGGGGGAGCCAAAAAAATCTGTAAAACCGGTTGTAAAATGCAAATAACGTAAAAAAAAAAGTTTTCGGAAAAGTATTTATTATTTATAGTGTAAAATTATGACAAAATGCAGAAAAATATATTTAAAATATAATAAATGCCTTATTGAAATGCCTGTAACCTGTAAAAAGGGGTGGGTAAGTAAAATTAGGGTTAGTAGTAGTGCTAATATTATTACTCAGTACTGCACAGATCATACATCTTTTACATCAGACCCTGCCCCAATCTAGGATTCCTAAAATCAACAATGTAGTATCTATCTTATCAGGTGTCATTACTCTGCCTGTGTATGTTTGGATTTTGGGAGGAAACAACTACTAGGAGGAGAACAATTTGACATTTCGAGAACATACAGACTTCTCGCAGATGTCAGCCAGAGTCCTGGTTGGCATCAAACTCGAGACCCCAGCACTAAAACAAAGCAGTGCTAAACATTAAGACAACTTTATATTGTTTTAACTCATTTTATAATACAATATGCTTCCACACCACAGCTAATATCTGCCAAGCATTGTAATTGTAAACACTTTTTTAAATGATATAATTTGTCAATTTCCAGCAAGACTGTAAGTTTGTTAGTGCAGTGTGATCCTCCTATTCATTTAATCAGCTAGTCACACAGTTCTGATATTACCAAAGATCATTGGCCAAGCTAGCAGGAAAGATCTTTTTTCAACATAATTATGATACGTCCTTATGTTATAATTATCGCCTGATTCGTTTATTTAATATCACCTAGAATATATCTCAGAAGATGTGTTAAAAGCACTTATGAATCATATGTAGCCTTGTCTGGCAGTTATATTTGCAGATGTTGCAAGGTGTAATAAATCATAATTTTATTAACGCTAACAAACCATTTTATGCAGTTTACATTAATTGCTGATTCCATTTTTTATTCCAATAGAATTAAATTACTTGGATATTTTGAGGAAGAGAAAAAAGACAATGTTAAAGATGTAAAGTCTTATCAGTGATTTGTTTTTATTTAGGCATGCAGAAGGCCAAATAGGACAGAGCAGTCAGTTTGTCCTGTAGATCTAATGGTTCGATAACCCGAGGTCAATCCATGTATGGCCAACTCCAGGCCCTGATATACATGTTTTCAGAGCTTTAGCTAGAAATATTTAGTATCCCCTCTGTCTGTCATTTGTAACAATACGTTATCATCTTATAATTTGCTGTCTGGTAGTAATATTTTGTATTTAAAGGTGATCAAAAGTCAGGTCATGCTTTATGGTTTCTGCAGCTTTACCTTGTGTCCCTTGTTTATGATTCCCCTTGAGGTTTGGCTGCTGCTGACTATCCTTCTCCCTGGTGCTTGAAAGGCTGCGCCTCTGTTTTCGAATGAGACTCAAGGGTGTTGTAACCTATACACCCAGCACCAGCACCAAGTCTGCTGGTAGCTGCTGAACTTTAAAGGGATCATGAACAGGGGTGAGAAGAGAAAGCTGCAAAAATTATCACATGTGCCTCAACTCAGCTACAACAGACATAAATTTAATAGTTTTTTTTACTTTAGTGCTAAGAACCTGTACTGATTTTAGATACCACGTACAGAGGAATTTTTTCCTCCCTAAATAAAAAAATATATAATTTTTTTGTCTATTTAAAAAAAAAAAAAAAAAAAAAAACTAGTTCTCCTTTCCTCAGGATCTTTAGTGAAACAAGAAGGAAATCTGTTTATAACACACAGATGTATGTCTGTTGCAGTTTAACAGTAACATTTGAAATTAAATAATTTTGACTGACGCTTTTCTAAAATGGCAGACCTCTTTAATTTCAATAAAGTGGAAAAACTTTTTCACAAAAAGTGTGGTAAATCTGCTTGGTGGTCTAATGCTCTTCCATGCTTGACACTGCAGTTGTTTGCTAGAGGGAGCTCATTTGAAAAGTGTCATTATGTGGCTACTAAAGCAAATAAAGTTCTGTCTTGCATAAAAAAGGGCATTAACTCAAGGGATGAAAACATAATTATGCCTCTTTATAGGTCCCTGGTGAGGCCTCATCTGGAGTATGCAGTTCAGTTTTGGACTCCAGTCCTTAAGAGGGATATAAATGAGCTGGAGAGAGTGCAGAGATGTGCAACTAAATTGATTAGAGGGATGGAAGACTTAAATTATGATGGTAGAATGTCAAGGTTGGGGTTGTTTTCTCTGGAAAAAAGGCGCTTGCGATGGCACATGATTACACTTTACAAGTACATTAGAGGACATTATAGACAAATAGCAGGGGACCTTTTTACCCATAAAGAGGATCACCGTACCAGAGGCCACCCCTTCAGACAAAAAGATAAGAACTTTTATTTGAAGCAACGTAGGTGGTTCTTTACAGTGAGGACAGTGAGGTTGTGGAATGCACTGCCGGGTGATGTTGTGCTGGCTGATTCTAATAATGCCTTTAAGAATGGCTTGGATGATTTCCTGGACACACATAATATCAAAGGCTACTGTGATGCTAAGAAAAGGTAGAAAAGGCACAGGGTACACAACAGATAACAGATATGCTCTCTAGTCTACAATGGGTGCTTGAATGGCTGCCCCCATGACTAATTTTTCTGAAGCTAATTTTCATTCTTCTTCTTCTCATTTTTAGACGTTACTCTTCCTTTAAAGGACATGTAAACCCCCCACAGAAAAATGTAATCACTGAAGAGCCTCTTTGAAATCTTTAAACACCTGCCACCTGTTCAAAGGTTAATCAGCATCCCCTTAGTCACTTAGGATTCCTTCATCTCCTCTAACCCACTCAGCTCCCTCCCTCTGGAATTTCCTTTGGCTGTTGGCTCAGGAGCATGCTCGGTTCTTCTGAACTCAGATTAATAAACACACCCTCCAGTCTAGCAGCCAGTGAAGAGATGGCATTGCTGGTTCCCATAGAACTCTCTAGCTGGTCTAGCCGTCTGCTCCTATTTTTAAATCCTGACCCCCTCTCCTGAGCACAGAGTAACCATTACAGTGCTCAATCCAAACAGGACTTGTCATCATAGTAAATTCTGCTTGTGTTAGCTTGCACTCTTTAATTGCATGAACTTTACATCACATATGTGCTGTTTGCAGATATAAATACATTGATGATGCGTCAGAGGGAAAATGGCCCTTTGTGAAACTGCTATTAGTTTTAGAAAAATGTAATGATGCTGGCACACGGAGAGGATACATGCAGTGCCTTTTGGGTGGGTGTGATTTTACCAACCTATATACATGGCAGGAAAATGTCGGCTTTACATGTCCTTTAACTTCAGTGGAATATTCATGCATCCCAGTCCACCCATTCTATATTTTTATGGGGTTTTTTTTTTGTTAAATGTAAAATGAATGTAGCCACTTTTATGAATAGGTGTGAAGTACTTCGGATGCACTGTGTTTTAAAACTCAATAAAGCCATAGTGTCTCTGATTTTTCTCTCTAATTATCTGCCTTGCAAAAACCAGACATGGATTAGTTTCATTTCCCTGTTTGCCATGTTTAGCTTAAGCGATAACAAAACCCTATGTAAGTATGTATGTTCAGCCCAAGCTTTAATGCTCAGAACTGCTTACAAAGGGACCTGTTTATCAAAGGTCAAATGTTAGTGGTTTTTGAGGTTTTTGAAACCACTACTGAACTGACAAATGCTAAAACTAAGAATGTTGTGAGATTCACCTTTATTAATAAAGTATGTCATTGGGTATTTGAATTTTCTTTTTTTTTCTGGTCTAGTTATTTGGAGAAATATGAAAAGGTGCATCATTTTGGAGAAGATGATGATGAAGTTCAGCCTGGGAATCTAAAACCACAACTCCCAATTGGTGCAATACCATGTTCATACAATTACCAGCAGCACATTATGCCAGGTAAGTCACTCTCTGATCTGCATGTAGAATTTTAATTTTAATATGGTATATTAGCCAAAACATTAGCTTGCCTTGGTTTACCTCAGATTTGTTTTTACATCTGTCCCACACCATCTTTTTTAGATTATTTACGGCAGAGTTATGGGCTTTCCATGGACTTCAATTCTCCAAATGATTACAATAAATTGGTGCTCTCCCTTTTGTCTGGACTTCCAAATGAAGTGGATTTTGCAATCAACGTGTGTACGCTTCTGTCTAATGAAAGCAAGCATGTAATGCAGCTCGAGAAGGACCCTAAAATTATCACCTTATTGCTTGCTAATGCTGGTGTGTTTGATGACAGTAAGTGGGATTTACATTTTAATTAAAATGTAACCGTAAAATAATGATTCCTTTTAATTATAAGTCAAATTGATTTAAAAGGGTGGTTCACCTTAATGTTCACTTTTAGTGTGTTATAAAATGGCCATTTCTAAGCAACTTTTCAATTGGTCTTGATTATTTTTTTGTAGTTTTTTAATAATTTGCCTTATTCTTCTGACACTTTCCAGCTTTTAAATCGAGGTCATTGACCCCATCTGAAAAGCAAATGCTCTGTAAGGCTACAAATGTATTGTTATTGTTAACTTTTTATTGCTCATCTTTCTATTCAGACCCTCTCCTATTTATGTTCCAGTCTCGGATTCAAATCAGTGCATGGTTGCTAGGGTAACTTGGACCCTAGCAACCAGACTGATAAAATTGCAAACTGGCGTGCTGCTGAATTAATAGTTAAATAACTGAAAAACCACAAATAATAAACCAATTACAAATTGTCTTAGAATATCACTCTCTACATCATACTAAAAGTTAATACAAAGGTGAACAACCCCTTTAATGGTTTATTTTTAACCCATTTTGAAGTGAAATTTCAAACTTTTTTTGTGATATTTAGTTATGAGGGAATCTGCCCCGTTCGGCCAAAATTCTCAGAAAATGCATCAAAGTCTATGGCCGACAACATTTATTTTGATACACAGCAAATTCTGTGACTATTTTTTTTTTCACCCATTAGAGTCTATGGGCATCATTTTTTGCGGCAAAACTTGATGAAAATTTTATCTCATCACTAGTGATATTCAAAAAATTGAGTTTCCACATTCTGTCTATTTATCTTTATGTAACCAGATGAATGCTTCCACGGCTAAATATTTTTCCTCTGCCAGCAATTTAGATCTGCAGAATCAGGTTGTGTTGAAGAGTTTTTTATTTAAAACAATTAAACACTTGGGGGCACATTTGCTAAGGGTTGAATATCGAGGGTTAATTAACCCTCAATATTCGGCCATCGAAGTAAAATCCTTCGACTTCGAATATCGAAGTCGAAGGATTTACCGCAACTCATTTGATCGAAGGAGAAATCATTCGATCTAACGATTAAATCCTTCGAATCGAACAATTCGAAGGATTTTAATCCATCGATCGAAGGATTTTCCTTCGATCAAAAAAAAGACTAGAACGCTTATGGGGACCTTCCCCATAGGCTAACATTGGTGCTCGGTAGGTTTTAGGTGGCGAAGTAGGTAGGCAAAGTTTTTTTTAAAGAGACAGTACTTCGACTATCGAATGGTCGAATAGTCAAACGATTTTTAGTTCGATTCAAAGTCGTAGTCGAAGGTCAAAGTAGCCAATTCGATGGTCGAAGTAGCCAAAAAAAACCTTTATTCAAAGTTTTTTTCATTCAAATCCTTCACTCGAGCTTAGTAAATGTGCCCCTTGGTGTTCAAATTCTTTAGTAATGTTCACTCTAAGGCATTAAATTACACACGGCTAGTGAAAACATTGCACACAAGTTGTGAAGCTCTCACAATGCATGCACATTAACACACCCATATTATTATATAATAATAAAGCAAAAAGACTATGTCCGCAAACTCAGGTCTTAAAAGGTGAAAAAAATATGTATTAAAGCAGACTAAAGTTTTGGCTAGGAATCTAGCCTTTATATGCCTTGATTTCTATCTGATTGTTGGGCCAGAAGAGAGTGATTTGGCCTACCAGCTAGTAGGCCGATTAGTCTTCAAGGTGAATGCTTACACACACTCACCTTAAAGAACCAGTAACATCAATTTTTTTTTTTTAAATTCGTTAGTATAGAATGAAAAAAAACAAAGACAAATTAAACTTTTAAATCGCTACGTCTTAAGAAATAACTTACCGAAACTCCGCTTGCGCTCCTCTTCAGAAAAGGCGATCCATTGAGCGGCGCTCGATTTCTCCTCCCTACCTTCCTTAAAGGAGATAGCCAGGGAGGAGTAATCGAGTGCTGCATGATGGGTCGTGTCGCCTTTTCTGAAGATGAGCGTAAACGGAGTTTCGGTAAGTTATTTCTTAATAATGGTTTAGCGATTTAAAAGTTTAATTTGTTTTTTTTTTTTTTTTCTATACTAACAAATTAAAAAAAAAATTGTTACTGGTCCTTTAACCTCGGGAGACCCTTCCCCCACAAACAAAAGCTCCCATTCACTGTCCTTCATCAGCCCCCCCCCCCCACACTTCCTTCCCACAGAGTTTATGTGGAAAAGCGGTCCTGTTTAGCAATATTACAGCTAAGTTACACAGGAGATACAGAAGTTGCCCTGGGTCAAAGGACAAGAACTTGCTTCAATGGTTCATCACTAATCTCAATCCAACTGTAAGAATATTTGGCACAGTATCAAAACCTTGGTGCAAAGTTATTTGACTGACCTAAACAGCCTGAAACCAATGTGCTTGAAAGAAGGGGCCAAATGCTAACATACTACTTTACATAATACTTAATTAAGCTCTTTTAAAGGGATTCTTCACCTTTGAGATAACTTTTAGTATAATGTAGAGAGTGATATTCTGGGAAGACTTGCAGTTGGTTTTCAAAAGCGTCAGACGAAAAAGGCAAATAATTATAAAAAGTATAAAAAAAATAATGGAAACCAATTGAAAAGTTGCTTTTGAACCACCCCTTTAAGTTAATTACTGCAATTTTATATCCCCAAGCCCTACACCATAAACTGGTGCATTAAAATGATTTAAACTTTATCCTCATATCCAGACAGCTTTCTGCTCCTGTTGTTGTAGCAAGGGCCTGTCATTTTATTTACTTTGTCTTTTTTGTATATTAGCAGTCTATGGTCCCTATCACATTTACACTCAATAGGGTCAGTGATAATGCCAAAGTATATCCTGTGTGACATTGAAGTCCTGTGGGATGAAGGGCTTACACTATTTCATGTGCCCAGTGCAAAACAGAGTGAGAAGGAAAATATGAGAAATGAGCTTGGCACAGCCCTGCTCTGTTAGCTTGTAAATGCAAAATGGTTCCAGTGCCAAACAGAGAGATGAGTGATTGTATTTTATTTTATTATTAGTTCTTCGCAGTGACTCTACATCATATTTCCCCTTTCCTTTAAGTTGAATTTGGAGCAAAAGACGGGTAATATAAAATTAAAGGGAGGGGATTAAATGTATATTTATACTATTAATATATTTATAGTATATTATATATTTTTTTCTTAAAATGTTTACAGAAAACAAATGTTACATTGTATATAGTAATTTTGCTTTTTAATGTAATTTTTATCTGTAGCTAGGTGTAAGGGCATAAAATAGTGCACAAAACATTTTCACCAGATTTGCACACTGTAAAAGTGGGAATTGTAATTCTGCTGCCGTTAAAGAAACAGAAACACCAAAATATTAATGCTTGAAAGGAATGACAATAGTATGTAATGTTGCCCTGCACTTGTAAAACTGATGATTTTTTTTAAACTTTCTAGCTCTGGGATCTTTTTCAGCGGTGTTTGGCAATGAATGGAAGGAAAAAACAGACAGAGATTTTGTACAGGTAATTTATAAATGAAATAGTCATGATTTTGTTCAGGTAATTTATATATTAAATATTTATATATTAAACTTCAGCTGTTTATACAAGTATAAAAATTTAGGTAGTCATAGACATGCCTTTCTCCATATATCAGAATATGCATTACCATGATGTGTAAATGTGGATATCAGAAGAATGAAAAGTTTTAAACCTTTTACATGGTCTGTGTCAAATAGCTGGCAGGCCTTTTCACGGGTAGACCATATTAAAAAGAAAATAGCTCGAAACCACCTTTTTGTAAGTTTTCATATTGTCAGTAAAGTGGGTAGGCCATGATTTTTACCCTGCATATACTCCGTCAAAACCAAAACCAATGTGTTGCTACTTCTTTTGAAAACACAAATGTATTAGCCTTACCAGTAATATTTTATTGTAACTCTTTAAACGAGAACTTAGACATTTTTCAAACCATAGGTCCGCCAGAGTCCTCCAGTCCACCTCTTAAAGGACATGTAAAGCCTACATCTTCCTACCACGTATATAATTTGGGCACATCTCCTCCACCCAAATGGCATTATTTGTTCTGCTTATACCCCCTCGGTTTGCCAGCATCATTACTTTTCCCTAAAACAAATAGCTTTCACCAGGGGGCCATTTTCCCTCAGACATATTGTCAGTGCATTTATATCTGCAAACAGCACATATGCGATGTAAAGTTCATGCAATTGAAAAATGCAGGCGAACACAGGCAGACTTTTCTATGATGACGAGTCCTGCTTGGATTGAGCACTGTAATGGTTACTCTGAGCTCAGGAGAGGGGTTCGGATTTAAAAATACGAGCAGACAGCTAGAGAAGAGTTTCTATGGGAACCTGCAATGCCATCTCTTCATTGGCTGCTAGACTGGAGGGTGTGTTTATTAATCTGAGTTGAGAAGAACTGAGCATGCTCATAAGCCAACAGCCAAAGCAAATTCCCGAGAGAGTGGGTTACAGGAGGAGAAAGAGAATCCTAAGGGAATGAGCATTTGTCTTGAATTTATAATGGTTATTTAATCAGTAGAATTCTCATTGGTGACTTTTCTTGAATCTATAATTATGTTCTTTAGCAACTAGGGGGCGCTGTGGGACAGTGTAACTGTAGGGTTTAGATCCCTTTGGGCAGGACTACATGGCCGATTCCGCCGCGCTGCACAAAATCGCAGGCGTCACGACGGATGCGACGGAAACAAGGTAAGTAATGGCAGTGTCGGATTGTGTCGCATTGTTGCAGCATCTGCATCCAACAGTCATGTCGCATTGCAATAATGCAGCGACACAATGCGAATTACTTAACTTTTTTCTGTCGCATCCGACGTGACGCGGGCATTTTTCGCACCGGATCGCTGCGGAATCGGCTGTGTAGTCCTGCCCTTTAACCTTACAACTGAGTGGCGTGCATGCATTTAAATTTCAAAACCAGTGCCAGTATCACACACAAAAGAAAAGCGTAATCTCATTGGCATTGCCACAGTCCACCTTGTTGTATATGTCTTGCACCTGATGCTTTCATCATGCAGCAGAATATCTATAATACTGAAAATATCTATGTGTATTAACCATATTGCATATATTTGTATTTCACAGGAGAATTGGTGCTATAAAGAAACAATTATTAAAGGACATTTATAATTACGTATAATTGGGCTTGTTTTTTCATTTTAGTTTTGGAAGGATATTGTAGAAGATAATGAAGTACGTGACCTTATATATGATAAAAGTACAACTCAAGGTAAGCCCTCAATTTTTTTTTTTTTTTTGGCATACTCACTTTGCATGCTGATTGCAGTGTTTCACATCTATCACAAAAACATGCATCAATCACTGTCACAAGTTATACCGGAGAACCCCAAATGCCATTTGCTTAAAGGGGAATTCTAGCTAAATACTTGAAATATAAAACGTTTTAACATAGTTTTCAAATGTAATTGCTATTAAAAACAGTATGTGCACATCCCTCTGAATTAACCTAATTGCTCTCCCTGTTTATGAAGAGTCCGATCTCCTCCAGCCAAGACTCCAATTCCTACAGTGTACAACCAGTATTCTTTAACCATTGATTACATGTTGAACAACGCTACATTGTAGTACAGTGATATCTGGGACCCCAGTAGTAGTATACAAGTAGTGCCATATCATGGTATACATATTGTGGGCATAGTTATTTGGATGAAAAGAAGCTTTACTGAAGGTAATTTTAATTCTGGTAATCATCCCTGAAAGAGGAGCAAAGCCCTGTCTGAAGAGATTATAGATGCATTGACTTTTGGTTTAAAGGAACAGTTCAGTGTAAAAATAAAAACTGAATGAATAAAAAATGTTTCTAATACAGTTAGTTAGGCAAAAATGTAAGCTATAAAGGCTGGAGTGACTAATATAATAGAATAGAATAGCCAGAATCCAACTTCCTGCTTTTCAGCTTTTCAGCTTTTCTAACTCTTAACTGAGTTAGTCAGCGACTTGAAGGGGGGCCACATGGGACATATTTGTTCAGTGAGTCTGCATTTTATCCTCAGCATTCAGCTCAGATTCAAAAGCAAAAGTTATGGCCCATGTGCCCCCCCTCAAGTCACTAATTGGTTACTGCCTGGTCACCAGGGTAACCAGCCAGTGGAAACCAAGAGAGTTGAAAAGCAGGAAGGTGTGTTGTGTTTTGTTATGTTAGACATCCAGTCACTCCAGCCTCCAAAAATTTTTTTGCACAGCCTATTTATCTAGTTTTTACTTTTATACTGAACAATTCCTTTAAGACAAGTCTACCACCAATTTTAATAGGGTCCTCAGAGATCCTGAAAATGAACAATAACAAAAGTAATGTTTACAATAAACCTTCTGTAGAGTGTAGTAAACATAGTGTGTATTTTATATCTCTTTAATTTCCATGTGGTTCTTTATTTCTGCTTATAGGTTTGTGTTGGTTCATTTTGACTTCCAGAGAATTGACTGCTGAGGTGTTTTCCCTTTTGTGTTTATTTGCCATCAGCCCAGTGAAATTTAATTTCAACAGATTTTGATTTGTCTTGAATAAATTTTGGGTGTTTTGGCTGCATTCAAATAATTTAAGTTTGTTTTTGTTTTTTTTACCAGCAGAAGGTTCCTCGCAAGAATCCTTGTGGAAATCTTTATTTCACCCTCCTAGAAAATCGGGCATTAATGACATTGAAGGGCAGCGTGTTCTCCAGATCGCGGTTATTTTACGAAATCTTTCCTTTGAGGAAAGTAATGTTAAACTTTTGGCAGCTAACCGTACATGCCTGCGTTTCCTGTTACTGTCTGCTCACAGTCACTTTATTTCGTTAAGACAACTGGGGCTGGACACATTGGGAAATATTGCAGCAGAGGTAATGAAGCTGACGTTATGTGTAAAATTGTATGTTAAAAGGTAGATTTGAAACATCCATAGAAACATTATATTTAAACTTACATTCAGTATAGATTTTTTAAAATTCTCTATTTAAAGTGATCACCATTGGACCTTGATTATTTCATACCAGATTTTAGTTTTAGTTGCATTGTTTTACTAGACTGGGAACAGGAGATTGCTGAGTTGCAATTCTTCATCCACGTCAGAAGTGCAGTTGCTGTAACTTTATCATTATGTATTACCCCTTGTAAGTTTTATTTTAGAAAATAAAAATCTCTCATTAGCCACTGGGGACTCGCATGTGTTTGCACCACATTTTTAAATATATTACATGTTTATCGTCCACAGTATCAGTGAGACGTGATTTCGTCATGTATAAAGCGTAATTTTCTACATTGCCTAAAAACTGTTCTTTGCATGCAATATTATAATATTTGTGTGTTTATAATTCCAGCTTCAGTTAGACCCTGTTGACTTCAAAACCACTCACCTAATGTTCCACACTATTACAAAGTGTCTGATGTCAAGAGATAGGTTCCTAAAAATGAGGGGTAAGGCATCACTGTACTTGATTTTGTGTCCTTTTCCCCTTATTTGCAACATGAATAATTCTTTTTTTTTTCTTCTAACAATGGCAGGAATGGAAATTTTAGGCAATCTTTGTAAGGCTGAAGATAATGCAGTCCTTATTTGCGAGTATGTGGATCAAGATAGTTACAAGGAAATAATATGTCATCTTACTTTACCGGATGTGCTGCTTGTAATATCTTCCCTCGAAGTACTGTATATGCTCACAGAACTGGGAGAAGTGGCATGTGTGAAGATTGCAAATGTTGAAAGGAGTATAGGTGAGGAATGGTTTAACTCCTTTGAATGCTATTTTATTAACCTATTTTATTTTGTGAAGCTCCAAGTGTAATTTTTGTTTCTATTTGTAAAAATGTTGTAATATTAGTTGTAGGTATTGGGCAAGCCTAATAACCTATAGTATTTTAGTTAAAATGTAACTATTCTACATTTACCGTATATACTCGAGTATAAGCCGAGTTTTTCAGCATCCAAAATGTGCTGAAAAAGTCTACCTCGGCTTATACTCGGGTCAGCGGGCAGTAGCTGAGATTGCAGTCACTTTTAATCATTCCTATACCAACAGTTCACTTGGGGAGAGACTGCAATATCCCACAATGCCCTCTGTTGGTTTTATGAAAGAATAACAGTGCGCCCTCTGTTGGTTATATCAAAGAATAACAGTGACTGCAATATCACACAGCGCCATCTGTTGGTTATATCAAAGAATAACAGTAACTGCAATATCACACAGCGCCATCTGTTGGTTGTATCAAAGAATAACAGTGACTGCAATATCACACAGCGCCATCTGTTGGTTATATCAAAGAATAACAGTAACTGCAATATCACACAGCGCCATCTGTTGGTTATATGAAAGAATAACAGTGACTGCAATATCACACAGCGCCCTCTGTTGGTTATATGAAAGAATAACAGTGACTGCAATATCACACAGCGCCCTCTGTTGGTTGTATAATGGATTAACAGTGATGGCAATATCACACAGCACCCTCTGTTGGTTATACGAAAGATTAACAGTGATGGCAATATCACACAGCACTCTCTGCACAATTCTCTGTCACCATCAACTTTGCAAAGAAGTCCAGTTGATCGCTGGGGGAGTCTCTTTGGCGGAATGTGCGCTGCTGGGAGACAGGGCTGTAGTTGTGTCTAGGCTTATACTAGAGTCAATAAGTTTTCCCAGTTTTCATAGGTAAAATTAGGTACCTCGGCTTATACTCGGATCGGCTTATACTCGAGTATATACGGTAACATGTCTACATGTCTGTTTTCTAAACAGACATCATTACATTTAAAATTTTACAGATTACATTTAACATTTTACAGATTTAGTAATGCTGCTAAAAATTAGATGGCTAGTTATCTATATATTTTCTCTCACCTAAATTGGAGGACACGGGCACCATGGGGATGAAGTTCCTGCAGCTTGGAGAGTGGACACTAAGATGTTAAAGTTGGCTCCTGCTCCGGGCTTCATCCCCTGCCTCATCCTACCATCTCCAGTTTCTTTAGTGTCCTCAGAAGGAGACACACGGGCACTTGGTGGGGATCATGCCACTTTAGGGCCAGTGAACTTGGTTTCCAGTGCCTCAGCAGCCAGACAGTTTGTAAAAAAAAAAAAAAAAATCTATGCCCTTGCCTTCCCGCTCTACGGAGGCTGCAGGCACAGCTCCCACATCCCTGAGGCATTCCTCCACAGAGGACTGCACCAGCCTGGACACACTCCTACACAGGGAAAGTTTTTTTGGGCACAAACTCTGGCTGACACGGTAAGGATTTTTCCCTACCCCCCACCCCACGACGCGCTGCTGTTTTCCCTTGGGTGTCAGTGCTGCACAGAACAACGTGAGCAAGCGTATACTGTTGGGCTTACAACAGCGGGTATTTTCCCCTTCAGTTCATTGTCCCCCGTGCCGCTAGGCCACCCCCCTCTGCCATCTTGCGCACACAGCCGACATCTTCGGTACGCAATAGAGAAGACTGGCAAGAGCAGTGACTGCGCTGCTGCACTAAACTGCAGGAACTATCAGGCAGCACTCTCCCTAATAACCGAAGTTCCGATTTGCACTGGGGGTTTATATATAATGTACGGGTGAGCTCTGGGCACATATTCCCTGCTACATATTACTCCATAGTAGCTTATACGACTAGAGGGCATACAAAGTCTCATGGAAGCCCAACCCCATAGTCGGAGATAATATGGCATCTATTATTTCATACTATGCCTGTGCAAGCTGTAAGGATAAATACCCTTCTGCTGAGCCACTGTGTGCGGCATGTAGGCCTATCAGTTCCTCCAGTCCTACTCCCAATACCGCTCAACCTCCAACCCACACCCAACCCTTACTTCCACACACAGCATCCACCTCTCTAGGGGGTTCGGACTCTGAACTGATGCGTGCTCTCTCCTTGTCACTGCTTGGCTTACAAAAGCTAGCCAGCATACCGGAGACCTTAGATAAGGTACTAGACCACCTGTCTAATCCAGTTCAAAATCTGGAAAAGCGCACAGCGAAACGACCACCAGATTTTTCCCCTGAACCCAGAAAGGGTTGAACAGCTCTTCAGACAAGGAAGGACTAGTAATGACCGGCAATGATTCAGAACATGATCCGGATTCAGATATTCCCAGAACACAAGGGGAAGTGGAAGGTCTCATACAGGCATATATCGAGAAGACGGTCTCAGCTACTGAGACTGGAAAGAACATATTCAAGAGACAGAAAAAGTTGGCCTGTGTCTTTCCGGCCTGTGATCAATTAGATGAGATCATTAAGTCTCAATGGAAGACGCCTGATCACAAGATGCAGACTTCTAAGCGTTTTTCCCAAGCTTACCCATTTCCACAGGATTCCATAGATCTGTGGTCACCCCCCCCACACACAACAGTAGATCCACCTGTATCCAGACTATCAAAGACTACCACCATCCCGGTAGCAGACACGGCAGCATTCAAGGACCCTATTGATAAGAGACTAGAGGGGTTCTGTAAAACAATTTTCTTCGCATCAGGAAAGGCGTTTAGACCAATCTTCGCCATCTCCTGGGTAGCTAAGATAATGGAGTTTTTGGTGGAACAGGTGGCACAGTTACTGGGTTCTGAGGATCCAACGACAGATCTCTTGCTATCCAAATAGCGGACGCTACAACCTACATCTGTGACACTTCACTGGACGCAGCAAAGCTCGTGGCCAGAGCATCAGCTCAATCAATAGCGGCACAGATTCTTATGGCTGAAGACCTGGTCAGCTGATTTGACTTCTAAAAGATTGTTAGTCAGTCTACCCTTTTTAGGAAAACAACTATTCGGGGCAGAGTTGGACAAGAGCACTCTGCTTCCACAAAGCAAACCCAAGAGACCCCCGTTTATCCATTCCGTCAGGGGCAGAGGTCCAAAACACAGACCGAGAAACCCAGCTCTAACTTCCGTCAAAGATACCATAGCAAGCACGGATCCACATGGACCACTTCCAAAGGATTCACCAATCCATCCCAAGACAAAACCACTTCTGCCTGAAGGTGTGCCCACCCCTGGCGGGATACTCTGAGGCGGACGCTTAGGAGCCTTTCAGGAGGTGTGGCGAAGTCTAGTGAGTTCCAAGCGGGAAGCATTTCTTGGAGTTCTTCAAAACCTAGCAAAGACAGGGTTTATACAGCCTGTCCCGAACTCAGACAGAAGATAAGGATTCAAACCTTTTTATAGTACTCAAAAAAGACGGCTCCTACAGACCAGTGCTGGACCTAAAAAACCTAAAAAAGACTTGTCACTTCAAAATGGAATCAATCCACTCAGTGCTTATGTCGATGGAGAAGCACAAAATGATGACGGTGATAGAAATCAAGGATGCATATTTGCACATACCCATTCACCCAAATCCCCAGATTCCTGAGGTTCTACGTAGCTGGGAACCACTGGCAGTTTGTAGCTCTACTGTTTGGTCTATCGTCAGCCCCCCACAAATTCACGAGGGTAATGGCGGCAACATTATCGGACCTCAGACTGAAGGGCATAAGAGTGATCCCATACTTGGACGATCTGCTGATGAAGGCTCCCTCACTATCACACTTCCCAGGTCCTGTAGACTCTGACTCACATTGGGTGGCAAGTCAATTACCACAAATCCAATCTAAATCCAGCACAGACAATGGAATACCTAGGGATAATGCTGGATTCCAGAAGGGAGACTTCTGGATAATACTGGATTCCTGCAGGACAAAAAGACTTATTCTACAGAGCCATATTGAACTCCTAAGACAAAGAAACACAGACCAATAAATCTTCAAAGTTCATGGAACTTATGTAGTTACAACCACAGTTGGTTACAATCTCCATGTTCGGAGTTTTGGTTTTGTTTTTTGGTTTTTTTGGTATGTTATAAACTTAGGTTAAGGGTGGGGGAAAACTCCTCCCTGTTTTGGGTTACTAGGTTAGCTTACTCCTTCTTCGGTTAGAAACTGGAGACGGTAGGAGGAGGCAGGGGATGAAGCCCAGAGCAGAAGGAGAAGTCAACTTTAACATCTTAGTGTCCACTCTCCAAGCTGCAGGAACTTCATCCCCATGGTGCCTGTGTCGCCCAATATAGGATGAGAGAAAAGGATTTAACTGTATGTACAAAAATCTTCCTATCGTTATAGTCCAGGTATATTCCTTCTATCCAGTTGGGTATACCAAAAAATAGTTATGCATTGCCATTGTCTGTAATACTTGCAGTTATATAACCAGTGGTTTGCTTTTATTTTCATTGTTTTGTAAAGTGTCATAGCTATTTTATTACGTGGCTTCAATATTCCCTGTCATCTCTTTGAAGGGGTGCTATTGCGAAAATAAAAATGTAAAATAAGCTTCATCATACTGAAATAAGAAAGTTTCTAAATACAGTCAATCCAAAATTCTGCTTCATTTCTGAAATAATCAAGTTTAGCTTCACTATTCCTTTCTCAGCATCTGTTTCTCTTCATTCTGTTATCATGCAGCAGTTGGTTGTCAGGTAATCATTGACAGATACAATATATCTTATAGAGGGGCTTCCTTTCCTAGAAGATGAATTAGAGCTCACTCAAGTAGCTGATTCCAATCTTAACAAAATAACTGCCTTTTGCACAAATTCTGCATGTAGAGAGACATGATGTCTGTGGACATGATGTCTAATACATTTACTAGGCAAAAGTAGCCCCCATAAGATATATTGGATTTAACTGTCAATGATTATCTGACACCCAACTCCTGCATGGAGATAATTAAGAGAAACAGATGCTGAGAGAGGGACTGAATGAGGCAAGCAAAAAAAGGCTTAAACGTTAAAAAACAAACATCTCGAAAAGAAACAAGTCACTAAGTCTATCCATAGCCTTTACAAAGGTACCTGTAAACTTTTAGGTTCAGAGTTAGCACTGTCCTGTATGATTCTCAAACCAAACAAGTAAATTTGTAATGTAAATTGAAACTGTAAAAGCATGCAAAGCTCATACTACAGTGTAGTGCTGTATTCTTGGCTAGCAGGATTTAAAAATGCTCATGTAGAAATGGCTGATCTAAAGATGCTTATAAATCACAAGCTTTTTTTTTTTTTTTTTTTTTTACTGGTGCTTAATGCTGGCAACCAACAGCAAAAAGGGTAAAAATGTTCTATGCTGATCCAAAAACATTTATATGTTGCCACAGGTAATTGGCATACAAGAAGTCATATTTTCTATATATCCAATTTTACAAAGTAAATACGTTTTTTTCATTATTTAAATGTTAAAGTAGAAGCAAAGTCTCTGTTTACTTGGGGGTGCCAAAAGTTAAGTACCCCCAAGTGATTTTATATACTTGCCTCTAACCACGGGCTGGTGCTCCTATCAGAAGAAAACTGCACCAGCCCATCGAGTACCACAAAGCAATCTGCTTCCGGGCATCTTCTTCCTTAGCATGGGTGAGCATGCACAGTAGTGCAAAAAGACAAACTTTAACAAAAAAAATTGGCTATTTCATTCTACTCGTGTGCGTCTGCCCTGGAAATTTGAAGGAAGCCGATCGTTCCGTGGTGCTTGCTGGAAGAACCCCAGACTGGTGCAGCTTTTTGCTGATAGGAGCACCAGCCCAGGGTGTAAGTTTAGTATATATGATCACTTGGGGGTGCCTAGCTTTTGGCATCTCCAATTAAATAGGCCTTTGCTTCTCCTTAAAAAGTATAAGCAAACCTCAAGCCACTTTATGTTTAACAGTAATAAAACTGAAATGTGTTATTCAGCTTGTTCTAATTCAGATGTCATTTGTTTTCATTGAACATGTTTAGATACTTTGGTGTGTCTGATTTCTATGGACATACAGATGTTTGGGCCCGATGCACTTACAGCAGTTAAGCTTATTGAACATCAGAGTTCCAACAACCAAGTTGTTTCTGAAATTCGCCCTCAAACAGTTGAGCATGTTCCTTCTCCAGTTAATGCTGGCTCTGTTCCAGGTTGGTTGATTACTGCTAAATTTAAGGTTAAAACGTGCAATATAATTTTCATCATTGAATTGCCACGTAAATTACATGTTGAATCATTGTGACAGATTAAAATTATATAATTACTTTTTTTCCTATTATATGTTTGTTTGTGTTAGCCATTAAATAATTCATCAAAATGAGGAGCATATGTTTTATTATGCATTTTTTAAATATGCAAATTTGCAGTCGCATAGTCAAGGTGTGTTTACTTTAACATAAATATATATTGACTGTTTTATAAATTTTGATTACCATCAGTAAATTTTGAAATGCTTCTCCATAGCTACACGTCCCGTTCCAGCGCATGCAGCACCCCCTCCTGGAATTGTAGAAATAGACAGTGAAAAATTTGGTTGTCAATGGTGAGTATAGTACAAAGCACTTACATGCACTATATGCAAAATAATTGCCAAACAGAAATAGTAAATTAAAATCACATTTCTGTAACAATTAAAACATACTTCACATTATAAATGAAGCAAGATGGAGTATCGCCGGTTGTTGGTTGTTGAAATCAGAGGTTTTAAGCCACTTCTTGTAAAAGTCACAAGGTATTAAAGGAGCATAGCTCTGTTGTCAAACCAGTGTGTTTAATGTTTGATTCCTGGATTGTTCTGGGAGATTAGCAAATTCTACATTTGGCATAATTATTCAGAAAGGGATCCCATTCTTTGCCTGATAATTGTTGATGTAAGATTCACATGGAATACATTTCAAATCACAGTGTTATAAGTTCATAGCAACAGTATTGTATGCCCGATAGTAGTTCTTACCAGAAAATTGTTTAGACATTTTGGTGGCAGTGTGTTTGATCTTCTAGATTTTGCTAAAACACTTGATAGTAAATTAAGAAATATTGGTCTTAATATAACATGCTGTTTGCACTTCGAGAACTCTAATTCAAGTTTTGTTGGCAGAGTATTGCAGGGGTCTGTCCCTGAATTTTCAATTTGTTTATAATTTACCTTAAGGTTAACATAGTACTGTCTGTTTTTGCTGATACTAAATCGTGTAAAACGAAAGGTTCCATGCAGGATTTCCACTTTGCAGAGAGAGATTTGAATACATTGAAAAACTAGGCAGCTTCAAGGTTGCTAAATGTAAATGAATACACTTGTTTTATTGGCCTCGCCTAAAAGCATTCCGGGAGTGTTGTGGAAAACAGACTTTGCAACACTAGGTTATGTCAGTCAGTAATTACTTAAGTTAATAAAGTAAAAAAAGAAGATTAAATAACACCCTCCAGTGTCTTGTCTATATACAGCAAAGTGATCTTCTGCTAACAGCATGATTATGCTACCATCCATAAAATATTTTTTTTTTTCAGGACACAATTCAAAGTTAAACAAAAAGAAAATGTGTCCATGCATCTCTATCATTTTCATAAACTAGCCCGTAGCCCATTCTCCCCCCCCCCCCCTCAGCAGCCCATCAGCACAGCAATGGGAAGGTAACCAGATAGCTCCCTGGTGGATATAAGAACAGCACTCGATAGTAAAAATCCATGTCGCACTGCGACTCCTCCAATTACATAGAGTAGGAGAAACAATAGCCTGCCTGAAAGCAGTTCCACAATGCAGAATCCCTTTGAAATGTACTCTATGCTATAATTCAGAGCTTTCTAGATAAGGGATCCCACACCTGTAACATAATTTTACTCAGAGTAGTTGCCATATAAAGTCTATGATTTTATTAAAAAAAGTCTCTCTATGATTATCTTTAAGTGAACTATGTTGTGTCTTGAACCTCTCTTAAAGCTTTCTTTCTAACTTTTATAGGTTAAATGCACATTTTGAAGTTTGCGCTGACAGCTCACTATCACGATCGGAGATGTACTCTGAATACCTCTCAACCTGCAGCAAATTAGCTCGTGGTGGTATATTAACATCATCTGGTTTTTACAAATGTCTTAGGTATGGTGTTTTCCACATTTTAATGTGTAATATGTATAAACTATTTCAGAATAATATTTGTATTTCTGTGTTCTTTAAAGTACTTAAAACTGCCAATTGCCCTAGGTTTCTGTTCATTGCCAAGAGTAGGACAAACGTTCTGCTTCTCTTGCACTCAGCCAACTGCTGCCTTGTATGAAAATACTTGATATGTTGGGAAACAAGGACAGTGAATAAGTAGTAAATCACTATATACACGCATTTCAAAGGAGAAAATTATCTGCTAATAATGCAAAGAAATGTATTTTTTTTAAAAAAATCTTATTTGTACATTTTTTCTCATTTTTTTTAAGGTCTGTATTTACAAACCATAACATTAAAAGAGTGGAAGACCCAAACAATAATGGGCAAGCCCACATTCATGTTGCTGGAGTAAGAAAAAGGGCCATACCACTTCCTGTTCAAATGTTCTATCAACAGCACCAGCCAGCATCTGTTGTCCGGGTTGACGTGGTTTCGGATGTCACTGGAACAAATTTATCAGGTTAATTTTGTTTATTTTAAATGCAGTTAAAAAAGAGCAGCTCATGGTTCCTTATAATGGAAACGATAAAACAGGCTCCAACCAAAAAAAAATATTGAATTGACATACCAGTTAGATTAAACCCATACACATTATTTTCTTAATTTTTTTTTCAGAAGCGATCTAAAGTTAGTGATTTGACCTGACATTTTTTCCTAAATGACATACATTTGTGTGTATATATATATATATATATATATATATATATATATATATATATATATATATATATATATATATATATATATATATGTATAGTTTTAGAAGGGTTCAATGAATTTAATAAATAATTCTGTATATTTACAGGAGTGCAACAGGGAGTAGCAAACCATTTTCAGAGAGGACAAGCAACCAATCTAGGTCCCACTATAACTGCAACACAGATGTCTCTTCCTATACAAGGTGTCCATACTGTGACACAGAATCCTTTAAGTCAAGGCCAGCATCAACAGAATACAACCGTGACTGTAATACATAATAAAACTCCAATTTCTTGTGAAGTTAAGGCTACTGTAATACAAGGGTCTGTCCCACATACATCAGTCCCTGTTAGCATTGCTTTGGGAGGTTGTACACAAGCTTCTCTTGTTCAGAATCACAGTTGCGTAGGACAGCAATCCTCTGTTACTGTAGTAGGATCGCAGGCATTGTTTCACCATCCATCTATTCTTCAGCCACAATCTGCATTGCATACTGTAGTACCTGGTCAGATTACATCAGGAACGCCTGTTGCAGTTATTCAGCAAACTGTTCCACAAGGTCACATATTTGGGAGAGTGCAGAATATTCCACAAGTTTCATCAGCTCTTTCTCAAGGTCAGCAATTAGTTCCAACATCATCCCAACCTGTACAGGTCACATCTCAGCAAAGTCCAGCTTCCAACCAGCAAAAAGATACTGTCATTATTACACCCCAGCAATATGTAACAACAACTTCAGTGCAGAATTTCCAGGTTGCACCTGGGCAGATTTTTACTATAGCTGGTGTCCAAAATCCACAAGCTTCTAGGATTGGCTTCCAGAACATAGCTCCAAAACCTCTCTGTTCCCAACAAGTTTCATCAACAGTAGTACCGCAAACTCTCCAACAGCAGCAACAACAGCAGCAGAGTGTAGTGATTGTAAGTCAACCAGCTCAACACGGTCAGGCTTATGCACCAGCTATTCACCAAATTGTTCTTGCTAATCCAGCTGCAATTCAGACCGGACAAACTGTACAGCTGCCTGTGCAGCCTAGTATATCCCCATCCTCATCTTCACCCATGCCAACTACCAATAACCAGCTCCCACCTGTAGTGACCTCTCCTCCAACCACGCCAGTGTCACAAGGACCTCCGCCTACTGTAAGCCAGATGCTTTCTGTTAAACGACAGCAGTTGTCACCAGCACCTCCCATCACCACTCCACAGCAGCAGGCACAAAGTCAGCAGCAGGCACAAACACAGACCCAACAACAACTCCCTCAGCAGGTACAAGTACAGATTCAACAACAACAGCAAACAACCTCTGGGGTTGGACACCCCTCACCAGGGGAATCGAGTCTCATAAAACAATTGTTGCTTCCAAAAAGGGGACCTTCAACGCCTGGTGGAAAGCTCATACTTCCTGCACCTCAGATACCACCCCCAAATAATGCAAGAGCACCCAGTCCACAGTTAGTATATCAAGTAGCCAATAATCAAGCACCTTCCTTTGGAGTGCAAGGGCAGCCAACACCTCAGCAAATACTGGTTGGCCAACAAAATGTGCAATTGGTCCAAAGTGCAATGCCGAATCAGTCTGCGGTACAAACTGTTCCGATCTCCAATTTGCAGATCTTGCCAGGACAGTTGATTTCAAATTCCCCAGCAACAATTTTCCAAGGAACTACTGGCAATCAAGTTACTATAACTGTTGTGCCAAATACTAGTTTTGCTACAGCAACGGTAAGCCAGGCAACTACACCTCAGATTATTGCACCAATGAGTGGGACACAAACTGAAGTTGGGCTTCAGGTACAAACATTTCCTGCTACCCTCACACAACCAGCAGGCCATTTACCAGGGTCTGCTGCTTCTCCACCATTTAAAGGTGACAAGATAATTTGCCAAAAGGAGGAGGAAGCAAAGGAAGCAACAGGACTACATGTCCATGAACGTAAAATTGAAGTTATGGAAAATCCTTCTTGTCCAAAAGCTTCTGCAAACACCAGCAATGGGGAAACTAATGAAAATGAAGTGCAAATAGGAAATATTATGAATGGAAAAAAGTATGACTCAAGTCTACCTCCTTCAAACTCAGGGAAAATTCAAAAGGAGGCCAGTTCAAATTCACTGGTCACAAATGGGTCATCTATGGAATTGGGGGAAAATGGCATTTCTGGAAAGCAGAACTCTGAGCTGACCAATACACAGGAGACAAAAAATGATTTAAAAAAACCACAGGTCAATGGGATTTGTGATTTTGATAAGGCAGACGGTTCTCAATTGAGTAAAAACATTCCAAATCACAAAGCTTCCAATCACGTAGGAAATGGTGACATATCACCAGTGGAGCAACAGGAACTTTTGGATTCTTCTCAACTAGTAACTGCCAAAGGTGAACAAGTAGAAAGACTTTCGAATGGACCTGTAGTAACCAATAGAGCCCAGGATGCTTCAAATTTAGCAATCCAGATACGCTGTAATTCAACAGATTTACCCAATGGACCTATAGTTTCAAGTCTGAATTCAGATGTGCCTCAGCAACGTCCATCTGTAGTTGTTTCAACTCAATCCACAGCTTCTGTTCTACCAGGTCATCAAGTTATTGCATTTCCCCACACAGGGCACCGAGTTTCTCAGTCTGTTCTTTCTGCCGACACCCGGTCTACAAATGGCACAACAGATTGCAAGACTGTTAAAAGGCCTGCAGAGGATAATGAGGCTGTCCCAGTTATTCCAAATAAAGTGGGAGTGAGGATTGTTACAATCAGTGATCCCAACAATGCTGGCTGCAGCGCAACAATGGTCGCTGTGCCTGCCGGAGTTGATCCGAGCACTGTGGCTAAAGTAGCAATAGAAAGTGCTGTTCACCAAAAACAGCAGCATCCACATACATTTGTACAGACTATGGTTGCACAGGTAAGTCTAGTATTTATTGTTTGTATTTGCTTTGCCTTTTATGAAATAGTGTTATGGTATAGTGTTTATGTATAGAACTCAAGAAATTTTAGTTATTTGTACATTTTGTTTTATGCGTATAGTACAAAATGTGGTGCAATGGAATGAGAAAATGAATTGAAGCACAGGGCTTAGATGTCTATAAAGTTTGTATGCATATAATTAGGAACGTCAGATCCTTGACAAACTATATACGTATAACATATTGTTCTCTGAAATGTTGGGCTTTGAGATTGATTTTTGTAAAAAAAAAAAAAAAAAAAAAACGCAGGCAAGTCAATAGGCAAGTGTAATAGCCTAGTGAAAGCCGGAAGTGCTATCCAACTGAGAATTTGTTTATAAAACCTACCTATTCAATTCTTTCTTGATGAATTATGGGCTTGCTTAGGTAACAAACTATGCCCAGTACTCTGCTGTCTGGCAAATATCACACAGATCACTTGAAATGACAGTATCCCAGATTTGGCTGCCGGTGATTTTATTTCATGCTACATATTTAATTAACTACACTATTTTGCCAACAGTCAGATATTAGCAATATAATGGTATTACTGTTAAAACATTTTTAAAGACTAAATTGCAAAAGTACTGAACTGAAATTTTTTTGGAGCACACATCCCATCGAAGATATTTGAAATATTTCTGGAATAGTGAGAACATAAGAGCAGCTTGAAATTTAGAGAGGTTCACTTGAACCCTGTCAGTTGAACATAGGCCTTAATCTCCTTTATGACCACTGGCATTCCCTGCACATGCCGTATAAGCCTTTCAAAGGAGTAAGGGGATTATTTGCGTATTTAACTGTTGTTTTTCATGTTACACATGCACTTTTGAAGAGGAACTATCATGAAATTAAAATGCAGTATATACATAGTTTATGTGAAATGAATATTTTCTTAAATATGTTGTTTTTATTTTGTACCTTTTTTGGAAATAATTTATTAGTGTCACTGCATCCATAGCTAGCTCCAACTTTCTGTTCTTACTACTGGCAAATTCATTGTTGCTGACCTGATAATTTGATATAGACAAGTTGATCAACCAAATTGTTACAGCACTTGTACGGACAAAACCTCTCTCTTGTTTTATCCATTGACTTTTGAGTTTCCTTGTGACGTCATCAGTAAGCGGTTGTATGTGTTCTGAACATCACACAGGGCACAGTGAAGAAATAACCACACCGGAACATGATTGTGCATCTTTAGTGAAACAGCATCTGTGTGTTTTTCTCCTTTTACATGCAGCATAACTACCATGCAGGATCCTGTTTGAGGAAAACCAGTACCATGCGTGATTTTCATAACACATACAAGTGCTTACTGATGATGTCACAAGGAAACTCCACAGGCAATCGATAAAACAAGAGAGAGGATTGTCAGAAGTGCTGTAAATATTGGTTGAGTAACTTGTCTATCAAATAATCAAGTCGATAACAGTGATTTTGGCAGCCTTCCAGTAGTAAGAAGTTGTAACTAGCTGTGGATGCACTAAAGCAAATTCATTATCTTCATTAAGCTACAAAATAAAAAAATCACATAAATTGCGTTTTAATTTCATGATAGTTGCCCTTTAATTCACAGAATGGTGAATGGTTTTGTGTATGATATTAGGGATGCACTGAATCCACTATTCTGGATTCGTCCGAACCCCTGAATCCTTCGCGAAAGATTCGGACAAATACCGATCCGAATCCTAATTTGCATATGCAATTAGTGTTGGGAAGGGGAAAACATTTTTTACTTCCTTGTTTTGTGACTAAAAGTCATGCGCTTTCCCTCCCTGCCCCTAATTTGCATATGCAAATTAGCATTGGATTCGGCCGAATCCTGCTGAAAAAGGCCGAATCCCGAACCAAATCCTGGATTCGGTGCATCCCTATATTATATTCAAACAAGAATGTTTTAAAGGATGTCATCCCCCTAAAAAATGTTCTAATAAAAGAAAACATAATTCTAAACAACTTTGCAATATACATTCATTACACATTTTTTATGGTTATTTGTGTATGTATTGCTACTGAAAGCAGTGTTTGTCCCTTTCTATTCTCTAACCTGGTGAATCAATGTAACATGAAGCAATAGATTAACAGACCTGTCTTGCTGGAGGAGACTGACATTTGCAACATTATTTAAAAAGTAACAACCAGGAGTTGGGATACTATCATGGGGGGAAAAAAAATTTCAAAATTAATCAGTTAATAGTGCTGCTCCAGCAGAATTCTGCAATGAAATCCATTTCTCAAAAGAGCAAACTGATTTTTTTATATTCAATTTTGAAATCTGACATGGGGCTAGACATTTTGTCAATTTCCCAGCTGCCCCTGGTCATGTGACTTGTGCCGGCACTTAAGAAGAGAAATGCTTTCTGGCAGGCTGCTGTTTTTCCTTCTCAATGTAACTGAATGTGTCTCAGTGGGAATACCAGGCAGCTGTTATCTTGTGTTAGGGAGCTGTTATCTGGTTACCTTCCCATTGTTCTTTTGTTTGGCTGCTGGGGGGGGGGGGGGGGGTGATATTACTCCAACTTGCAATACAGCAGTAAAGCGTGATTGAAGTTTATCAGAGCACAAGCCACATGACTTGGGGCAGCTGGGAAATTGACAATATGTCTAGCCCCATGTCAGATTTCAAAATTGAAAATAAAAAAATCAGTTTGCTCTTTTATTAACCGATTCATTTTGAAAACATTTTTTTTTCCCCATGACAGTATCCCTTTAAGCAAATGCTGCTTTCAATAGCAATTACGTTTACAAATAACTTTTATAGAACTACCCGTATATACTCGATTATAAGCCGTCCTGAGTATAAGCCGAGGTACCTAATTTTACCTACAAACACTGGGAAAATTTATTGATTTGAGTATAAGCCTAGGGTGAGAAATGCATTTTAGGACATCTTCAGCAGAACGCACGCAGAAATAGCCTCTTACTCACTGATCCGAAGAGGCTGCAGTCACACCTCCGTGCTGCCCGCACTTATTGTTGTAATCTCCCCCCTCATGACTTGGTCCTCCCTCTTTATCCCTCACTTCTCACTCACGCAGGAGTGTGTGTTCTGCTTGCATTGAGCTGCTGCAGCATCTGTGGTCTTGCCAACCCAGGCAACTTTGGAGCTCATTTTGATCCAGGCCCAGACTGTGAGTACTGAGCTGAGCACAGTGGGGGCTGAAGCTGAAGGAGGGCTGGAGAGACTGAGGTTGAACCAGATGTGACAGGAAAGTTACAGCAAGTTCACTCCACATACACTCACCTCCACGGTCTGTTTAGCTGGGTTAGAGGGATAGGTTAAAGGGGTGGTTCATCTTTATGCAGGAGCGTGTGTTCTGCTGAAGACCTAAAATGCTTTCTTCAAGTATTGGTATTTAGATAGACTCTGCGCTTTGTGTTGTTGGAATCGGTATGGCAGCACCCACTTAAATCGTGGGACCCACTAGTCCCTGGGGATAAATATAGGATATAGAGTGGCGATGCGCTCTTGCCCTTCTTTATATATGCAAAAAGAAAAAATGTGCTATCATGTAATACCTTTGGTATCAGTCAGATGGTTGATACAATTGGATCTACCCACATTCAATTAGAAAGGTAGCGTTTGTATATGTATGTATACTGGGGATCTCCTCCGTAGTTGTGCAGCGTATGCAGCTGTACGATTGCTCTGTGCAACTATCGGGTCCTGAAGTTTCTGTGCATTTAGCGTGTGGAGGCTACTGGAGATCTCCTCCGTGGTTGTTCCTAATGGAAAAAAACTGTGCATAGTGAAGTACAGACAAGCCCATCAGCCGGCCTGCACTGGGCTTGTTCTTACAGGATATGCAGCTTTACCATCGCTCTATACAAATAAATCTCGGGTGTGCAGATTTATGATCGCTTTGTACAGCTGAATCCTGGGTCCTGCAGTTTCTGTGGCTCAGTGTGTTCAGTGTGTGAAGGCTGCTGCTCCTTCTTAACGGGGAGGGGGTTGTCTGCCTTGTGGAGTTTCTTTCCCCGCACTTTCAGTCTCTGATTACTTAAATTCCATACGCTAAATGCACAAAAACTTCAGGACCCGATAGGTGCACAGAGCGATCGTACAGCTGCATGCTCTGCACAACTACGGAGGAGATCCCCAGTATACATACATATACGAACGCTACCTTTCTAATTGAATGTGAGTTGATCCAATTGTATCAACCATCCGACTTATACCAACGGTATTACATGATAGCACATTTTTTCTTTTTGCAGATATGACTTGAGTATAAGCCGAGGTAGACTTTTTCAGCACATTTTGGGTGCTGAAAAACTCTGCTTATACTCGAGTATATACGGTAACAATGTTTAATAAATTCATATTGGAAAGTTGCTAATAGTAGTGTTTTCTTTTATTAGGCAAAAATAATTTTTTGGCTTGACATGTCCTTTAAGAAATCTCCGTGCCTGAAAGAGTGTTTAGGTGTGGCTTATGGAAGAGATTTTATCCATGAGCACATGCTGTCTATAAGCATTTCATGAGCTTTTATTTTTTTTTTAAGCTTTTCTGAAAATTCATAACCTAATGATTGAGTAACTTGTCACGGAAGGTTGTTCAGCAGCAACGACAGTTTGGATCTCTGCATATACAGTATCTATAATGTAGTCCGTACCATGTCGATTTAGTTCAGGTTATAGACTGCTTGGTTACAGTTGCTGAAGCTATTGTATAGACGGCCATTGGTGCTTTCAGAAATGTGGTCTGTTGATTTGCTTAGAGAATAATGTTCTTATGGATGTGCTAACATGAGTTTAAAGGGGGAGCTATCACAAAAATGAAAATTTAATATAAGCTTAATCATGCTGAAATAAGAAATTTTCTAACTACAATCCATGAAAAATTCGATAGCGTTTTTGAAATAATCAAGTTTATCTTCACTATCCCTCTCTCAGCATCTGTTTCTCTTCATTCTCTCTTCATGCAGGAGTTGGGTGTCAGATAATCATTGACAGTAAGATCCAATATATCTTATAGGGGGCTCCTTTTGCCTAGAAAATGTGTTAGAGCTCATTCTATTAATATCACCAGACATCATGTCTCACTGCATGAACGACTTGAGCAAAAGGCAGTTATTTTGTTGTAATTTGTTTGTGCAGGAATCAGTGATTTAAGTGAGCACTAATACATCTGCTAGGAAAGAGAGTCCCCCTATAATATATATTGGATCTAACTGTCATATCTGAATACTGAATATCTGACACACAACTGCTGCATGAAGACAGAATGAAGAGAAACAGATGGAGGAATCATGATCATTAACTTGATTATTTCAGAAACAATGCAGAATATTTAATTGATTATATTTGGAAAGTTTCTTGAGTATAAGTTCCCTTTTAACTGCTGGGTCATTTTATAGAGCCCAAATGAATTCAGTTAATGTAAATATATGTTAATATGTATGCAAGTATCATTGATTGCACGTGGCCCTGTATCCAATGCTTTACTTTCTAGTCTTCTTTCTCACTCTGCAATTTCTTGGCCCCTGTAATTGATCCATCAACTCTTCATTGTTATAATCTCTTTTCATTCCTTTATCGTTTTTGCTATACACAAATTCTTCCAGCAGAGCTCCGTGTGAAATGCTATTTTACTTTACTGCTACTTTATGCTACATTGTCAGCAATTTTACCACTTATCTACACAAAAGCATGATCTGCCATGTGGCTGCTGCAGATACTCCCACCAACCAGTCACTTGCAGATTATCATGCCAGTTTATTGAGGTGAATAAGAATTAGGGATGCACCGAATCCATGATTCGGTTCGGGATTCGGCCTTTTTCAGCAGGATTCGGATTCGGCCGAATCCTTGTGCCTGGCCAATCCGAATCCTAATTTGCATATGCAAATTAGGGGTGGAGAGGGAAATCACGTGACTTTTTGTCACAAAACAAGGAAGTAAAAAAAAAATTCCCCTTCCCACCCCTAATTTGCATATGCAAATTAGGGTTCGGATTCGGTATTTGGCCGAATTCTTTGCGAAGGATTCGGGGGTTCGGCCGAATCCAAAATAGTGGATTCGGTGCATCCCTAATAAGAATATACCTTTTATAGTTGCTTTGTCTGAAACGGTTTACTGCATTCAGCGGTCAGAGGTGAAAACACTAATTGGATTTTTTTGGAAGCAGTATACATATATATACTGTATGTATAAATATTCCTCCTTGTGGATGCCTATATACCAGTAAATCATTCCAGAATGCATTCCTTGGGAAATGGCAGAAAAGAGGAGTTTTTTTTAATTGGGGATGCACCGATCCAAGATTCGGTTCGGGATTCGGCCTTTTTCAGCAGGATTCAGCCGAATCCTTTAGCCCGGCCAAACCCGAATCCTAATTTGCATATGCAAATTAGGGGCGGGGAGAGAAATCACGTGAAATCACAAAACAAGGAAAAATGGTTTCCCCTTCCCACCCCTAATTTGCATATGCAAATTAGAATTTGGTTCATTATTCGGCCTAATTTCTCGAAGGATTCAGTTGAATCCAAAATATTAGATTCGGTGCATCCCTATTTTCAATACATTGCCAATACCAGGCTTCAAGCTCATCAGTTTTCTTTCTGTCAGTCCTCCTGCATGTTGGCAATAGTCACTAACACTGAGAGCTGCTCACTCCAATAAGAATTATTAAAAAATAGAGCAAAAGTGCTCAGAGAAGCATTCACATTTTTTTAGATTCCTTTTAAAGTTGGTCTCCTATATGAATCAACTTAAAGATCATTGTCTTAACAAATCTGTATTTACATTATACAACATAATTCACAATATGACTTGTATACCTGAGCTTTTTGTTATTTGGTTTTTATTTAGGTTTAAAATGTAGCTGTTGCAAATATCATGCTATGATGTGTTTGTTTTTGTTCGAGTGACATCCCATTGAGTATTTTTTTCCCCTTTAGAGCACTCCTGTAACAACTCTGCCAGCATTGCAAGTGCAAGGCCACCTTGTCACTTCTCAACTGTCTCCATTTCCGGTAACCACATCCATTCATCATGTGGAGCAAGTAAAGAAACCAGGACAGAATTTCATGTGCTTGTGGCAATCATGCAAAAAGTAGGTGCTTTTTGGATTTTGTTAAACACTTTATTTTAATTTGGGTCCATCCTTATAAATTGGGCCACTATATTTGCTTGAATTGGGCCTAGTACAGAGGTATTCTTAACAAACATAGCAACAAAATAATTTTGATTTGTGGGTATTTCTTTGAGCATGTGTAGTTATTTAATGGATTATTTCTGCTAATGATATGGCTCATATTTACCATGACCAGCCACATGTTTGTCTCACAACATTAATCCGTTTTGGTTTTTCCTCTCTTCTAAAAGATGGTTTGAAACGCCGTCCCAGGTTTTCTACCATGCTGCAACAGAACATGGAGGTAAAGATGTATATCCTGGGCAGTGTATGTGGGAAGGCTGTGAACCTTTTCAGCGACAGAGGTTTTCATTCATCACCCACTTACAGGTAAACCCATTCCGTTCCTCTAGTTGGAATGTGCAAATCTTGACCTAACTAAATTCAATTTGAGTGATTGAAATTATACTAGAGTTTATGTAATGACCAAAAAACTTTTAGGGATCATACAAACATTAAGGGTTTGTAATAGGAAAACAACTTAATATACCTTTTATGCATGTGTTTTTTATTCTTATTATTATTATTGCTTTCTATCATCTTAGTTTGGTTATATTTGGTGACCTGTTGGTTTATGTTGTAATTGAAATGTGTCTACAGGACAAGCACTGCTCAAGAGAAGCTCTGCTAGCCGGACTAAAACAAGAGGAGCAAGGACAACAAAAACCTTCCAATAAGTAAGGCACAACCACATAACTAATACAAATTGTTTGAGACAGCAACAGTTCTACATTTTAACTTGGGTATACTTCAACCTTATATTAGAGGGGTGCTGAGGCTTTTCGTATAGTGTAGAACAGTGCTGTCCAACTTCTGTAGTACTGAGGGACCTATTTTGTGGATGGCCGATAATGGAAGCCAGTGTTTACCACACCCATGTAAACTACACCCATGTTATCTCAAGAACTTTTAAGGCCATGCCCACAGGGATATCACTCATATGTAAGAAATGTAAGTCATACCCTTAAATAAACCATAAACATACCCTGAAATCCATGTACCACCTCCTGTGGAAAACACTGCACCCCCCCCCCCAGCACATGATTACACATCTTAGTGGCCCCTACAACAATTTCCAAATGCTAACAAACCACAGAATAACTCCTACCAATGTCACATCTTACAGGGTAAAGAGTAGGGCAGGCAGAGTATGACACACACAGGGAGCATAGGGCAGGCAGAATAGAGCAGGAGACAGGGAAACCTATCAGGACAGTGACATAGTGCTGGTGCCCCCCCCAGCAGTTTGTCTGAGCTGTGAACAGGTGAACAATGTGGGCAGTTTCAGTCTGGGTCTGAGGTGAAACAATACCGAGCTTGATGGGTGTGAACAATAGAGGTATAACAAGTGTGAACAATGCAGGAGTTTACAGTCTGAATTTGAGGTGTAAACAATGCAGGGTCCAGTTTATCTCAGTACTGATACCTTTTAAATCTTACACAATGTAAGGAATCACAGCAGACAGACTTTCATGTGGTGCCACACAAGGGGTGGGGGGGTTTGCTGCGGGCCACCAGTTGGACAGCTCTGGTATAGAAAGTTGTCTCAAAAGTGTCTCTTTGCTAACCTGAGTTTGTACCCTTAATTAATATTAATTGTCATCTAGGCCAATCACCTGCTGTCCACACCCAGCTCAAATAAAATACATTTTATTTCACAATTTCATCAATTCACCAATTCATTAATACCATAAATTTATTACCCATGTTAGAAACTGATTTGTACATTTATATTGCTATTTCATTGCACCATTAAAAACAACTGAAGGGTGTTCCACATTGGTCTCAAATACATAGGCTAATTTAATTTCTCTGCACCAACTGATTTCTTAAAGTGGACCTGTCACCTACACATAAAAAGCTGCATAATGAAAGACCGTTGCAAATTAAATATGGAACACACAATTTTTTCCATTAAAACATCCATACCTGTTATAAAGGTGTTGAAATAGCTGAGCTGTCAATCAAATATTGTCTGCCCTGCCTCTATGGGGCAGTCAATTACTTTCACTTTCCATTCAGCAATTCACTGCACTCCTCATATTTCCCCTTCTCTACTCAGGCTCTATAATTATGTAGGGCACTGTGCATGGGTATTAGGTCCCTCATTTTGGTGCATACGCAAGATTTTGAGGTGATACACAATTTGCTTTAATAACAGTGTCCACAAAATGGCTGCTGACTGCTTTCTGTGATTGTATACTTCCAAGACTGAAGGAAACCACATTTAAATAAGAAATATAGTGTATGTAAAGTTTATTTTGCTCAACTAACATGATAGTAAAGAATTTGGAATTATTTCTTAGGGTGACATGTCCCCTTTAATATGTCCCTAATTACAGTTTCCGTGCGCTTTGTATATGTTGCGACCGCTATACTTCAAATCCTTTGTTGTTCAACACAGAGACTTAGCCATGAAATTGTTCCCAAATTACTCAGTCTTTACTCCCCAACAGTAGATTTGATTTAAAATGATATCTTTATTCAATGCAGACTCGTTAAGTTCAAAGCAGTCACTCCGCGCTAAAGCAATACTTGCCTTCCTCCCAATACACTGCCAACTAATCACCAGTCACTGGGCATAACATGATTCTTTTGCTTTTTCCATGACTGTCTCTGCTTATCTTCCAAAAAACCCTCACTGTAACAATGTTTCAGAATGCATCTCTTCTCTAGCTAAGTCTTTTTCTTCCAGCTTCTCCAATGTACAGTAGCTTTTACTACGATTTCTTGTTAGTCAAGTATTACTGCTGGAGAGAATATCAGGGCACAGACTGTTGCACATATAAATATATTGATCTACGAATTACTTAAACCACTGAAAATGTGTAAATTAGTATTACATTATAATTTATTACAACCCTTTACAAAAGATATGAAATTTTTGCTTAAAAATAAGTATTAAAATCTAAAAATTTTCCTCACAGACAACCTTCTGCCGGTGCTTCATCAACCCCGAGAGTTCAGAAGGCCATTGTAAACCATCCCAGTGCTGCCCTCATGGCACTGAGACGGGGATCAAGAAATTTGGTCTTTAGAGACTTTACAGTAAGTACAGTAAGCTCCCAGATCACCAGCCCTCTTCTTCTCTTCTCACGACTGCACTACTAAAATGCAATTGTTCTTATTGTGTTCATTATATTTATTTCTTTTGTGAAGGATGAAAAAGAGGGACCAATCACAAAACACATCCGCTTAACAGCTGCCTTAATATTAAAAAATATTGCAAAACACTCAGAGCATGGGCGCAGGTAAGTGGCTTCTGAACATTACAGAAACATTCTCTATCTGAAAAGTACATTTTTATTCAAATCACTTGGTCTAATATTGTCTTACTTGTCCCTTTTAAACATTACACTTTATGCCACTTTTCCTAATACCAACAGAGAGAGAAAATATATTGAGAATAGACCTTGGTATTTGGGCACGGAGGCCCATATGTAGATAATATGCATGCAATAAAATAAGTATGTAAAGATGCCAAACGGAGACCCATATTTTTATTAAAACACAAGCACATGTTGTTCTTTTCCTTTACCTGAACTTCCTCTTCATCTCACCTCCAACAAGGATAGTTCGTTTCAGTATATATTATGGATGCATCGAATCCACCATTTTGGATTCGGCCGAACCCCCGAATCCTTTGTGAAAGATTTGTCTGAATTCTGAACCAAATCCGAATTTGCATATGCAAATTAGGGGTGGGAAGGGAAAATAATTTTTTCTTCCTTGTTTTGTGACAAAAAGTCAATCTATTTCCCTCCCTGGCCCTAATTTGCATATGCAAATTCGGATTCCGTTCAGCCGGGCAG